>NC_079435.1:47247045-47337045 GCF_903798145.1 Danio aesculapii
CTGTTTTTCTTTTCTTACAATGGCTGAACTCGAAGTGCTAAAAAAAATTGGTTAATTTCTTTTTTTAAGGTACTTTATGAAATGTTGCCATATTGCAACAACGTCCAACAATGGATCGAACTTAGAAATTTCCAATTTAAAACTTTCTTTATAATTAATAATTTTGTTGTTTGAAGTCGTTTAATTGGTGTTGCAGTATTATAAGCTTTAACACTGAACTTATAAATGACAAGTTTATAAATTATACATGCTTTCCAACAACTCCTATTCCAACAGCTTTCATTTATTTCATTCTTTTTCTGCTGAATATGATTAAAAACAAACCTAATATTGTATTATCATGTATAAAACATACAGTAAATATAAATATTTTACCCAGTAAATATTATAACAAATAAATAACAAGCCTAGTATATCCAGATGCATCAGAATAATGTAGCTACTAGCTAACAATATTTATATATTATACTATATACTATACTATACTACACCTGTCTTATCTGCCTCTGAGCTAACTTACCTGAACTGTCTCTATCAAATGTCCAATCTGCATCATTCTCATGGTCACTAAAACCCATCTCATCCTCACTTTCATCTGCAGGAAGAGCCAGTTCTGTACTTTTTCTTCTTTCACTTACCATAGAACATGGTGGTTCTCGCTAATACACTGTTCCCTGTATTCATATCTATTCAAAAGTAATATTGCCATTAAAGCTAGATTTCATCCATAATGCTAATGTCATTAACATACAAGTAATCAACATTATATTTACTAGCATTCATGTTGTTATTGTTACAACTTAAAAGTTCACAGCTGACCTTGCTAGCTAGCTAACCTATTGCAATATTGCACGTTCCACTATTGCACAGTGTTGCCATTTGGTAACACACACATTTCATCGATTTACAAAAAACTTTTTGAGTTGAGTTGAGTTGTGAATATGTCATCAGAACTGATGTTTCAGATTTTTTTGTAGGTCTGACATAATTTGATCCTTTGTTTTTATTGATGTTTACATTTGCATTTAGCAATTACTTACAATAAACGCCAGTCTGTCAGAAATCTCACTACAGAAAAATACAGGATGTCATGTGGCTTAACCAAAGTACATCATTGGCTACACTAAGGTCTTCTCTTTCCAGCAAAAAAAAAATGTTGGTCTTAAAGAAACAGTGGCAGGGAAATGAACATAAATATCATGTTGCCATATGGTAACAGCATGCAGTAGAGGGTTAAATATCATAACTTGTCATTTGTACCTCATTGCATTTTCAAAGTAACCTCTGGTATGTTAATAGTTACTGTTTTTAGGTTTCAGTACAGATTTAAAAACCACAAACGTTATTGATTGATTATGCAAGAGAATGAAAGTAAGAATCAATACAAGTTGGAGGAAAGACTTTATTTTTGGTTGTCAGGAAGCTGGATATACCTCTGCACATAACTGTAGGCTAGCACTGAAGAGGATGAATGTCTCTGTGTGGGAAATGGTTCCAATCAAAGTGACCTGAATTTGGTCTGGTCCTCTGATGTGGGGATGATGGGCGAAAAAAGGCAAAGGGAAAGTCATGAGAAGACACTAATGTCCCAGCTCTCAGCGAAAAAGTAATGAATGCTGTTATAACTTTATTGCCCCAATTCTGGACTTGCTCAGACAAGAAAAAAAAAGGGAGCAAAAATTCAATCAGTTCTGCCTGGTGAGTTCCTCTCCCACTTTGCAAGATTAAAAGATCCAATTCTCCCAACCCAGTCCAGCTCATCATACGCATCAGTCGTGTTTCGGGCGAGACGCGATGCGCTAAGATGCACAGGTCTGCTGGGGTTTCCAATGAGGAGAAAGCCATCCGTGTTTTCTTCCTCTGCGGGTCCGTGTGCGAACGAGATTCCTGTCCTCTTGTCCAAGGACGGGGATAATTAAGCCTGGATAGTTTCCTCTCAAGCAAATGATAAAGTTGCAGACTAACATTCATTTACAGAAAGGACACCACATCTCTCTTTCACACTTTTTTTTTTTATATTCCTGTCACACTTTTCCCCCCTTCCTCTTGCCTCTCGCTTCTCGTCTGGTCTCAGTGCACGGTTTTCTACCCACTAGATGAAGTGTTTTTAGGTGCTAAAAATAAAGCGCTCCAAAATCTACTGTCAGTCAGAGCACCCCGCAGCTTGCCAATCATGTATCCTAGCCAGTTTCTTTTTCCATGGCCTTATCTATTTCTTCAGGCTAAGCTAATGTGATATGTGTTTTTTTTCTTACCACTGCAGCAGTGAATGGCTTGGCCTTATATTAGTTCAGAAACCCATCGGGAGCAGTTGCTCAATGATTCCAGACTGTGTTTCTTACTTAAAGGTAGATGTGGATTTCACAATCCGCTGCTGTACTTCTGCACCAGTGCATTGTGCTTCAGCTCTAATAATGAGAGCAAAAGTGACTACATTTCCCAGGACATTGTCACATTTTATTTGGCGGCATTGTAGGGATACTATGTGTAGGTTATTTGACGTCCTTGCAAAGACTCAGTGAGAGGCTATTTTCTACTGTATATTTTCTTCAGTTTTTTTTTATTTCTAAGTGTATTGGTGTGTATTCCATTGAGATGAATGGTAAATAGATTTTTAAAAGGCTTTTAGTAGTCTTTGAAGAGCCTTTTGATTGTGAGTACTGTTTAAGTGTTGGAGTCCTTGGCCATAAAGTGGTACAACTGTCTGTAATGCGCTGAAAGACAAATTATTTATTATTAGTTATTATTTCTTTTTAAACAACAGTTTGTTCTGGTTCTCGAATCTGATTGGGTTACAGTATCACCACAGGAACCACTTTACCACTTTTTTCACCGTTTGTTTTCATCATTCCTCACAGACTGTGTCATGGCCGATAACTAAGGCCAGACAGAATCTACAGACATTTTTTGCTATTTCTGTGGAGAATTTTGTAAAAAATCAGCGGATTTATGCGGAATAATTTTGGGAGTATCGTTACTAAAAACTTAATATCTAATATAAAAACAACCTTTTTAACTGTTATTTAATGTTTACAATGTAAATCCAATTAGATCCACTTATTTGGTAAACAAAGCAAGTCTCTCATATGATATATCTACTAAAAGACAGAAAATATGACTTTACAAACTGTATTGTAAATAAATCAAATGAACATTTTTATATTTGTCAATAATAATACTCAAATTTACTTGAACTGAATTCATATAAATATATACACATTTACACAAGTAAATAAATAGACTCCTTGACGGGCTAAAAATCTTTGCAGATTCCATGTGGGCCTATCAATGACTAAGGGTGCTTTCATACTAGCACTTTTGGTCCACACCCCGGGTTCATTTGACATCAGAGTATGGTACGTTTAGCTAGTGTGAACGGGTCTTCTGAACTCAGATGCGCACCCACAAACTGTAACCAAGTCCGCCTGAAAGAGGTGGTCTGCGGTTTGGTTCATGCGAACTCTGGTCCAGTTCACTTCTGGTATGAATGCAATTGTACCAAACAACGGAAGTGAACCGCCAACTGTACAACAAACTGTGGTTTTCATAGCGTTCATTTGTGTGTGTGTGTGTTTGTGTGTGTGTGTGTGTGTGTGTGTGTGTGTGTGTGTGTGTGTGTATGTATATCACGTACTGTACCTTGGTGACAAGCGGGACTGAGCCAGGGCAAGCACAGTGGTAAGGTCTGCTTGTCTCCTCTAAAAACAGCTTCTGCAGACATCGTGTTATGTCCTGAATGTTTATAATATTTTTTTTGCGGCAGATGGACACGAGTCGCTTTCTGTATGTCCAAAACCAAAAGATTAAAAGCAGAATGACCGCATGTGTGACGTGTGTGGACGTCTTTCCATTTTGGCGCTTTGCTTTTCCTGGTAGTCAACTAGCAACAGCTGTACAAGCAACAGCAGCTCGATGATGCAAGCGTACCGGGGTTCAAAAGGAAAAAAGACAGTGTGAACACAAACCAGCAAGAAGGGACAATTGAACTTGGGTACGGTCCAGGAAATTGAACCAAGTATGAAAGCACCTTAAATCAGTAATGACCATACATTGGATAATAGTTTTTAGTTGAATGTGTTTGTTTGGGCTTTAAATATGTGGTTTGTTTATATAAAAAAAAAACACCTGTATGGATTTTTTTCTTCGACATTTTGAAAATATGAGCACATGAAAGCATAGAGAGCAACCTTACCATGGAAACATCTGGAATCTTCAGTTGACATGTTTCTGTAGTGGTTAATGACATATTTAATTAATTTTGGGTATCCATAATTACTAAGCATGCCAATTTACACAAATGTTTATGATCAATTGTCATTTCAATTAACTTATACATTAACTTATACAACCCCCTTATACATTTCTGTTTTTAAAAAGAACATTACTGGGTGGTATATGGCCATTCCTTTTTGCTCTTACCAGCTGACCATGTACCTCCATATGGACGGCTTTCCCACTGTTACCAGTTTGCCCAGTAGCTTGCCATGTACGTCGGACTTGAAGACTTGAAATGTATAGAGGAATTGACCATGAAGAGAGGGTTAGAGTCTGGTGAGGAACGGTTCCAGAAAGCAGGACAAAAACAGAATTGAAATTGCTGATGTCATGTTAGGGACACTGGACAACAGGGTTGAGGATCCATGTGCAGTATTTATTAACAAGAATAGTCAGGCAGGCATAGGTCAATCACAGGAGCAAATGGGTATATACAGATAATCCAAAATCATGGTCACAATCTAGAGAATGGTCGATACAGGCAGCAAGGAATCAAAACAAAAGAACAAGGCAAAGGATCAAAACACGGCTAGGCTAGACAATGGAAACGTGTCATAATGTTCAGAAACAGTACAACAAGACTCAGCCCAGATGTGTGTGTGTGCAGTTTATATAGTCCTTGAATCAGTCCATGAATAGCTTCAGTGTTTGTAATCAGTGGAAAACAAACCGGTGTGTGCGAGGTGCATGCTGGTAGTTGCGATCCTTAAGGATTAGATCGCTGTAGATTGTGACCGTAGGCATCATACTGTTTTTTTGGGATCTATTTAATCTAGAAACAGTCAGACATGTTTTGAAGTACTGTTTTCACTGGTAGACTGAATCACATATTTGTAATACGTCTGTGTTGTCTTTTTTACTGTATGTCTTAGAAGTAAAAATAATAAAATTCTTTATTTGACTTGAGACTATCATTACATTCCCATTACTTTTAAAACAGCATTTAAATGCATCCATCTGCATGTAAAAGCTGTAAGTTTAGTTGACCTTTTTTTGTGAATAGTTCTGGGCATCAAAAAAAGCTGGTGCAACCGAATCCAACTTGATATTTGAGAGTGGAACAAAGCTCAAATGTCACATCATTCCCTAGTAATCATTTTCACGCTTTTTCCATCTATAAAACTTGCGTTGTTTCAGCATCTCTGCCTGCAAGAGAGCGAGAATAAGTGAGAATGAAATTTAGGTTGGAAAATGGGCGTGCTAAAGCATTTGAACTTTTAAATTGAAGCCAGATGAAGAGATGGTGTCTGCATTTTCCCAGAGTTAATGGGGCTCCGCTGCTTAACCTGTTGGTGGCTGTTATCTGCGCTAAGATAAGTCATCTCCAAATTGCTATCTCTCCCAGGCATCCTGGTCCCTAGTAATCAGGGGCAATTTTGTGCATCTTCCAACGATTCCTTTTAAGTTCTTGAGATTGGAAGAAGGAGTGCTCCTACATTTTAGAGGTAAATGCGGAGCACTAGGCCTCAATTTGCACAATCACTGTTGATTCTAATAGGCCCAAAGGTGCTGAAGGGTAGGAAATGCTACTTTTATTTATTATTTTTTGGAGATTTTGATCACGCCACAGACATTCACACATACTCTTCACTGGGTCAAGCTCTAGCCTGTGAGGCATAGATTGAAAGATCAAATGGAGTAGTTCAGTAGAGCACAAAGTGGCTGTGTGCTTTCTTTTCCTCTCTGGGACTGGATTGATTGTTTTTGTTGTCTCACAACTAAAGGGGGAAGATCGCTGTTCTGTGCTAGGCCTTCCTCAAGTGCCGACCAAAACAAGCCTAATACAGCGCTTCCACAGTCTACAAGCTACCTTTAGCTTTTGTAGAATGGTGGAGAAATCAATAGAGTGAATAGAGGAACCATTTAAGAGTATTGGCTTCTTTCAGAGAGAATCTGGACTGACATAGACATCAGGAAGCGTCAAGTGGACGTTGGCAGCAGATGTCAACATTGTGGCATCAATTAGTCTTAGATGGAGAAATCAATAATGTGAGTTTTCAGTTTAAATCAGAAAAAACACACTAGCCACTGGACCATTGAGAGATGATACTTTTTTAAAAACCTGAAATATGTGTGGATTTGCTTTATTGTTTTTACCTATGTTGCCAATTCTCCTAAGCTGCCGTCTGAGACTATTTCTTCTATTCTTCCTCTTTTTCTTTCTTTGAAAGTTTGGAACTTTCAAGATCCAAAAATTCACCATTCAATTGGTTAATATGCTTGAACACAAATCTTCTCCGACACTAAACTATATTTTGACACTTATTTATAATTAACCCTCTCTATTAGGGCTGGGCGATAAAATCGGTATCGATATTTGTTGACCGAACACCATTTGTCAATAATCATAAAGTTCGGTATGAAGTTTCGGTATAAAGGCTATAGTTTTATTAAAATGTGGCTGCTGAGCGCACCCCTTGGTAGCAATGCCAATAAGCTTAGGGTGTAAGTTTGTCATTTCCAATGGAGCCACGTGACAATTGCGCATTTTAAAAAAAACGTCTGAACTTTTCTGGTTGACAGTGATTCGTGTAAGTAGAATCCACCAATCTGCTTCTCACATTGTATGAAATATACGCATTTCAGTAATAACAGCAAACTAATTACCTCAGATAAACACAGCGCATCCAAACATTGCAGTGCTTTTTACTTTTTTCTTGCATCGGAGCTGCAGCAATGGTTTGTTCGTTTGTCATCCTCTGAGAAAACGGTTGACGCCATAGAAAATGGTCTAGAAAACCATGCACTCGTGCTTGTTACTTCAAGTCAGAATAATGACACATGCGAAAATGAGTGCTGTGTAGAAGCAGTGAGGAAATTGTAAATAAAAAAGGATGTAAGGATGTCACCAGAGTGGCTTTTTGGTTTCTTTTATTGTGCATCCTAGCCACTAGCACCCAATCTGTAAGAGTTTTTTTAGCATAGGGGTTATATAGTCATTCAGCTTCACAATTTGTAATGTTGCAACATGTAATTGAATAATGATGGCTGGTTCCTTAACTTGAAATCTCAGATTTGATTATCATCATTTGATTTGTTGACAGAGTCTGAGGTTTACTGTGTCCTTATTATTGACACCTTACAGATGTTGATCTACCTTTACCATTGCACACACTTTGTAACATTTTATTTATCAAGTTTAAGAGTCTCTTTAACACTTATGTTTGTTTTATTATAAAGAGATCAGATATTTTGTTTAAATATTTTTGTTTTTGACTATTAAAACTATTTACCTTAGTTATGTTGGTAAATTCAAATACAGTAGTTAAATAACAAAAAAAAGCTAATATTTCTAAATGTATTGTTAAAATATTCAACAATTATCGATATTGAATGATATGAAACATGATATCGTGATAATTTTTTTTTTGCCAACATCGCCCAGCCTTACTCACTATCAAGTACACACTGTCTACTACAAAACAAAAAAGAAGTAGAGATCAAGCTTAGAGAACACAATTTCTTAATTTTTGAGGTCTGTTTAGTCATATCTGTTATACTAATGATCATATGTAGATGCACAGAATATATAAAACAATAATATGAGATATTTGTAAAAAGAACACTGATCACAGTTGTAGAACACTTTAGATTCATACTAGTCATTGGTGTTCATTTGGCACCATATTGTAATTTTTTATTTATTTAACAAATCCTATTTCACCAGAAGCCTTTCACTGATTTTGCAAGCCTTTCTAAAGTGACTGAAACCATCTGACAGCATATTTTCTTGATGAAGGATGAGCTTTTATTGTGATTTAATATAGTGTTTAGAAGTATTTGTAATTAATTAATTAAAACACACACACACACGCACGCACGCACGCACGCACGCACGCACGCACGCACGCACGCACGCACGCACGCACGCACGCACGCACACACACACACACACACACACACACAAAATGAAACAAAACTAATCTGAAAAATTAGCTATGGGTAATAACAATGAAGAAGTACTAAACTACTGAAATGTCAATACTTTATATAAAAGGCTTTATTTGGTGATGACAGCTTAAAGACCCCTCTTACATGGAAAAGTCACACGCGTTGCTCATGTGTGATTTTTATTTTTCATCTTCATGTTCTGTGGGTCTCATCTATCAAATCTGATCTTTAATTTGTATTTTCTTTTGGATTCAAGTCAGGTGATTGGCTGGGCCATTCTACAGCTTGATTTTCTTTCTCCGAAAGCATTTGAGAGTTTCCTTGGCTGTGTTTTGGATTATTGTCTTGCTGAAATGTCCACCTTGGTTTCATCTTCATCATCCTGCTAATGTAGATGTTGGACTGAAGCAGCTAATATTAATTTACAATGATGAATGGCAGAGGGTTGCTGAAGAACTACTGAGAGATTTCAGCTGCTGTCTGGGCTTTCCCTGCCTATCAACACCTCCCTTTCTTCATGTGTTCAATACTTTTTCTCTGTCTCATTTCATTTTATTACCCATAATTTAATTTGTAAACTAATACGTTTTGTTTTCTTGGCATGTTCTTTAATTGTTTCCAACATCCGGTGAAAATCTCAAGTCAACAGCAGCTTTATAAATATCTTTTCTGAAAAATATGGAAAATAGAGACAGATCTAACCTTTGTTTTCAAGAAAGTAGGCAGAGTGTCTGAAATCTCACCATACACCCTCATCCACTTGTCCCTAAATTAGTCAATTAGTTTAGTCCACTAGACGGAGTGAATGACCACAAATAAGTGAATTCAGACACTGATGAACACCTGCTGTTAACAAGCACAATCACTGAAGGAAAGAAAAAAATAAACCTACAGACAGTCTCACACCAAACCAACTGAATTAAAACAGAGGAATATACAACTCCATTAAATAACGGCAATAGCAGCTCCAATGATTACAGTTTGACTTAAATTCTCTCATATCTGCAAGAATATTTGATGATTAACAGAGGTTTATATTTTTTGTTGAAAATGTTTGGTTTGACCTCACCATTATGGAGATCAGAGGCTCCTTTAGTTGGATTCTTGAACCTTTACTGTGTTTCTGAAACTCAATGGTTATAGCTAGAAAGGTGATGAGAAAGTATACTGTGTGTGCTTATTTGTAACAAATATAATTTCTGGTATTTTATAAGTTAATTTCTAAAAAAAAAAATTGCGCATATATTTCTATTAATGCTGTTTGGGACAATACTGCTGCTTTTGATGGAGGAGCATCAAACAATCAAAGGAAATAATGAAAATTAATAATTCGAGTGTCATCCACTAACCCTTAGAGCTCCAGCGCACATTAAGACACAGACATCAAGAATCAGGATATGAACATCAACCATGGTTGCTAAAAAGAAAAAAGCTGCATAATTCATTCATGCCGCAATGCATGCTGGGTGCCAGCATAGTACAAAACTCCCAGCATGCATTGCAGCATGAATAAATTATGCAGCTTAAAGTTCTTACAATTTCTTTCTTTGCCTTTATTTGATTTTGTTTTTGCGGTGTAATATTTCAGTAGATTGTTTTGTATTGTTCTGGGTTGTTTTTGTTTGTCACCATTATTGAGGTTCAAAGACTAATTATTGATGTCTGTGTGCTTTTAAGTTCTGCCATAGTTCAAACATTCTCATTGTGAATGGTATATTTAGACATTTTAAACAGTCATTGATTGCTGAAGTTCCAGTGGTTTCATTTACGTATGTTATTAATATTTCACACAAAACTAACATGCTATTGAATGAGTTAACAAGCAGGTGAGGTTGGTTTTGACATCATAGTTAATCAGACTTTTTCTTAGTTTCTTTTGGCTTTTCATGCTATACAAATTGTGTGATTAACACAATTAATTATAGCAACTAAAATAATAACTACTTTTGAAGTTGAAGAGCCCAACTAAAGCAGATGCTGACCTCCATCATGCTGACTTCAAATGAACAACAGAAATTTCATTAAGAGCTTTTGTTCACATGACAGAAATAAAGTCAATATTCAGTAATAAGTGAAGCTCCTGATGTTTGTGGAGTTGTTTAATGATCTCTACTGAGATCTTGAGAAATAAAAGTTTTAATGTGTCATTATTTAGATTTGTATTAATTATTATTTTATATAGTTTTATTTTCAGTAGATTTCATCTTTGATTTTGGCTGTAATTTGTGTTATTTGGTCTTGTTGTTCTTTCCTTCAGTGATTCTGCTGTTAACAGTTGTCCATCAATAACTATCAATCCTCTTTTAATTAGACACTTAATTATCTCATTACTTTCATCACTGTCTGAGTGAGGACACTAGTGAGGATTTTGTGTTTGATGAAAATACAGACTGTGCAATGTATTTTTAAAGGAAATATTCTGTAAATTGAATTTACGAATGTAAAATGTTAAAAACAGTAGATTACTGGCAACCACAGCTGCCGGTACTTTTCTGTAAAATCAAGAAAAAAATAAATAAATAACAGCAAAATACCGTAAAACGTTTTTTTGTGTCACGATTGTGGAGGATAGTAGCGTCTGTGTGCAAGTTCAAGATGAACAAAAGGCATCTGATGTTATGCTGCATCTTCTTATGTTTAAATGTAACTGTATAGTTAATAATGCAGTGAAAATTTGTTAATTACAGTCACATATGAACACTTTAGTGCATTTACTGACTTTTCATTTTTTTGGACTAAGCTACGTTTTTGTGAACTGAACATTGTATCAGTTCAGTTCATAAAATACAGTTATTTTCCGTAAATTTAACAGTTCTATAAAACGTCTGTATTTTTTAGAGAAAAATCCTGGCAACCACAGCTGCCTGTATTTTTCCGTAAATTTAATGGATTTTTTTAACAGGGTATTTCACTCACTATATTCTGTTTGTAATGTCTTAAGAGTCACATAGTGTTTCAGATTCATTAACATGCTGGTAATATTCTTTTGAAAACTGTTATAAGATTCTTTGATGAATAAAGTTCAAAAGAGCAACATTAATTTGAGATGGAAATCTAAAAGACTATGCATCCATTTTTGATCAATGTAATTTGTCCTTGCCGAGTTCAAAATATAAATTAAAAATCTTACTGACCCCAAACTTTAGAATGATAATGTAGACTTTTCTTCATTCACCTTTGGCAGGTATATGGCAAAATACATGTCTTTTGGATATTTAAGTGACTTATAGACTCATTAGCTGAGCTTTGTACAAAAAATCTACTCAGAGTACATCTGAAGGGCACTGCCTTGCAAAGTGTCTCAAAAGATACATCAGATCTGTTTCCATTTCAGTTTGGATTCTGCCTCAGAAAGCAGTTACTCATGTAAGCAGTAGAGTTTTCAGAACAGAGCTTCTGCCTTCCTTTCCCAAAATTTCCCCTCTCTGCTTTTGTCTTGAGGGCCTTTCCCTCTCTCTCGTTCTGCTTCTGACTGGGTCTTACCTCCACTGGGACGACCCATCGCCATCTTTCATCTCCCCTGCATACATTAGCTCTGTTGTCATGGTGCTGACCGGTGTGCACTTGCCGTAGGGACAAACTACTGTCTCCCAGACCCTGGAGCAGGTGATCAGTGAGTGACAGGAGCCCCCCAGGACGGGACCCCCCATCCCTCACATTGGGACAGAGCGATAGAGATGAGGAGAACTGATAAACAACAGATGTTTCGACAAGGGAGAGGGAGAAAAGGATGGTGGGGAGACAAGAAAGAGAGGGAGATGGAGCGTGAAGGCAGAGGAAGTGGACTGCAGAGGTTTCAAATAATTAAAGAGGGTGGAAATCCCTGGAGGGCCCGAAACAGAGGTGTTCCAGCTGCTGAAGGCAAATTGCTGCCACAGCACCAAAAAACTTCACAAATGTGTAAAACAGTTGGACACTCATGGGTAGTGGAAGTTTAACAGATACTAAATCCAAAAGTTGAAGTCTAAGTGAGAGTTGGACTGTCTTCACATCAACATCCCCAGAGGAAGAGAGGTCACATAGGCTTTGTTCAGATAGGCAGCAGAAATCCGTTTTTTGGCAAATCTATTTGTTTTTTTGTAGTCTGAACTGAGGGGTCAGGGATTGGCTGGTTAGCGTGACCCTGTTAGCCCATACTGCTAGAAGTCATTACTACACCATCTGGCAGTACAGAGCATCTTTACTCCATTGATGCTGAATATTCTCACAATTCCATAAATATTGCTAATATTACATCTTATAGCACATGTTTTATCAGTGACTGATTCCTTCTGCCGCCAGGGCTGATATTGTACACTCTTAAAGGTGCAGTAGGAGCTTGAATTCAGAAACATTTTTTATGTTGGTTCACAAGTCTCTTAACATTCCAATAGCAATGATTAAAGTAAATGATCTAAACGTATTTATATGTATTTTTATATTCTGGGTAAGGCATAAGACTAAAAATGTTCATGCAATTAAAATGTGTTGGGCAGACAATTCACATAATCCTGATAAGTAGGCCAAACTCTGAACGCAGTTGTACAAATCTACATTTGTTGACACTGCGTGAACACCTGCACACATGAGAGTGACAGCAGTAAAAACAAATGCCAACACAGGCTCAGTCTGAAAACGGAGCCCTACAGACGTTTCTGGAGACGGCGAATTACGTAGCCAGAGGTACGTATAGCTGTATTTAATTTCTTTAAACGAAGGCTTAGGGGCTGTTTGGCTTCGTTTTTTTTCCCCGTGCTTACCAGCTGACCGCTTACCTCCCTATGGACGGTCTTGCGGCTGCAACCAGTTTGTCCTGTTAGCGGACTTGAGAGGAGAGAGGAGTTGACCAGGACGATGGGGTTCGAGTCCGGTGAAGAGCTCAGTGAGTAAAAAAGTCTCTCAAAAAGCCAGTCGACAGCGGCCTCTGGTGAGTTTACGTGAGTACAGCAGGCGCAAATGGCAAAAAAGCCCCAAAAACTGCAGAAAAACGTGCGGCCGGGATTTTTCGCAACCTTCAGAAACGTCTGTAGAGGTACATTTTCAGAATGAGCCCGGGTTGACAAATTTCTTTTAGACAGGTCATGATATTTTTTAAAACTATTTTAGTCATGCAAAGCTAATGTCGATTGTGTTGTTACTAATGGGTTATATGCATAGAAGTGTTGTTCAGCCACTGAAATCTTCCGGCGATAGATTGATATTTCCAGTTTCATAAGGTACCTTTTACAGCATTGATAATGTAAACATAAGAAAATGGCACTATTCCACCTAGCCTGCTTTACTGAGGTGAAGTTGGTTTTTTTACTTACATCACATTGGTTCATCATGGAACAATGACAACATGTGACACGCTCCCTATATTGTTTACCATGCTACTCTGAATATTCGTTCTGAAATAGCATGTAAGTATGGCTTAGTAATAAGTGTAATTCCTGCACTGCGCCGGCCAACCAAGCATACAGTAGTCACTTTAGGACAAAGCGCATGAGAGAGTAAGACCAGCAATCCTTGCATGCATGAAATATTGCACATTATGACAAGTTTTGCTTGCTGCCCAACTGAAAACGTGCTAGATATAGTACAGTTTTTTGTTCTGAATTGTAGTAATAAAAAGTACTGTAAAGTTTTCTAACTGGCGAATGACATGATCTAGTGGGTTGTCTACTGTCATCTTTAATGTGCACGTTCTGATTTCTGGAGGCGTGGCTTTGGACGGCAAGGGAGGGATTGTGTTTCAAAGATATTATGCTAACAGATAGCATTTAAGCAGACCACCTACTGCACCTTTAAAGGTGGCATAGAAATAATTGATAAATGATGTCTAAATAGTTCTGATAACTAAATAGAAGGTATGTGGCATAGGTTAGTGCCATAACACATTTTCAGAAATGGTTTTACAAGCCCATTTAGAAACCAGTAATTTATCTCTAGAATGGGAAGTTGTTGTTTTTTTTACCTTATTTGGAAGGGTCATGAATATTAATGAGCTCTGCTTTCATGCTCCCATCAGTGCTCTCGGAGCTCTCTGTATAGCTCTGGCTCTTGCGTATCATTAATACACAATAATGATGATCATGATAATTAGAAACATATTAAGTCGTTTATGTCAAGGTATGGGCAACAGATGTTTTTCTTATGTTTATAATTACAAACACAGAAAAATTCACAATATACACATTAAAGTAATAAAAAATACAGTTAAACAGACCTTAAACAGAACTTATCCGTTTGTCCCATATTTTGCATTCTGGTGAGTAAACAGATAAGATGCTTTTGCATTGACTTACCACAGAGCTAAAGCCTAAACTATTTATTTTGTCCAACATAAGAGACCAGCATACACAGGGCGTATAAAAGCTGAGAAAACATTTGTAATTGTTGTAATCAGGCTAGGAACATTGTGGCCAATCAAACACTGTTGGGGTGTGCATATTAATGAGTAACATCATGGTCTATGTTTTGTTCAGATTGGCCTGTTTTTCACTGGGTTTTTACACTCACAGGATTTAAAAGAGAACAAGGAAAAATGGTGTTTGAGACTCACAGCATTATGTACTGAACTCTTTTTATTCAGCTATGCTCAGGTATATGAAGATTTTCATTCTATGGCACCTTTAAGAAAATTCATTTTAAACAGTATGAAGTTGGGTTTTTCAGCTTAACAATAGCAGATATTATATATCAGTTACACTCTTAAAATAGTGATTCTAAAAGAGGGAATTTGCACTGATGCCACAGAAGAGCCATTTTGGCTTCCTCAAAAACCTTTTAGCAAATAATTAATAAAAGAACAATTGTAAAGAACATTTCCATTTCTAAAGACCATTTTTATTTTTATTTATTGCTACTATTTATTTTAATGTACTTGTAATTTTTTTGTTCTGGTGAAAATGGGTATACTCCAATAAATTACTTGCTGAATGAATAATAAAAACAGCTGACACACTGATCATAAATAACCTCCGTTTGTTTTTGTAAAAAAACCCAATTATGATTATGAAAGCCAAAAGTAGCAAAAATTGACAGCATGTGAGGCAAGCAAAAAGGAGTATAAAAACATGGAAGAGCTTTCATGTTTTTTGTTTGTTTTGGGATGTTTTTGGATTAACCCATGAAATAAAACAGAAGAAAACAAAGTAAAGAAGAGGAGAGAGGTATCTTTAACTGAACAGAGCCTGTCATATGTACATGTTATATTAAATTAAAGGCATAAAAATACAAGACTGGTAAGAATTTTAATGTTATTCTGTAGTTGTTTGTTGAGCTCCACAAAATAAGTAATGAAGCACTTTTATACTGACAAAAAAATAGGTGAGAAAAAATACTACAAAGAATCATTTCAGGATTAAAGCGACCATCTGGATGATATAGTTCTAAATGTAAATGTTATTTTTCAGAGTCTAAAATATGTGAAGAATTATAATAATGTCATTAATTAAATAATTAATTAATTGTCACTTTGATCAGTTAAAGCTGTAGTTGAAGACTTGAAACTCAATACCCACTTGATTGGTTAACATTTTTGAAAATGCAGTAACTTCTGGTTTGAAGTGGCCACCGATGTGAAATTATAAAATAAAATGTATAAAACTACAATAAAATGTGAACAAATGAACAAAAGACCACGTTCTTACAAACATGATCTAAAACTACGTTCTAAAAAAACGTTCAACACTTTGATTATTTATAATTATTGGGTAACATTTTAACTTATAGTGCTTATTAGCTTAATTTAAGCTGTAAATTTATCTAAACCATTCTTTTAGGAAATAAAGTTCTATTGTTCTAAACACAAGAACATTAGGTTACCAGCATTTCTTTTAAAAAACAGTGGTCTTCACTGCCTGGCTGAGATAAGATATAAAGTGGATATCAGACCAAATAAAAAGCACTGCATTAAATTATATTGTTCCGTGCCCTGTCTTTAAAATATGGAAATTAATTGTACTCCAGTATTTTCAATGGAATTTCTGTGCTAGCCTGCTGCTAATGACGCTGCCTGCGTTTAAATGGTCTTTCATCTCTTTTTAGGCTTTATTAACCAAATGGATGCTTAAGTCTATTTAACTGATTATATTTGAATTACATTACAACATCGATGTTGTAAAGAAACCTTATATGAAATTGAAAATAGTCACATAAATCTTTCACCTGAAGCTGGAAAACATTAGCTGTGTTTTTCTCCCTGCTGGAGCTAATCTGTTTTAAACACGTTTTAAACTTGTAAAACTCGCTCTTAATCAAATTTGATGATGATCACAGCGAGCTGAACAGATCTTTTAATCCCAGTTGCTTTGCACATGTCCTGTGTTGTTGATATGATTATACACTTTACTTCTGAGACATGTTGATACACTGCTGTCAATCAATTCAGTGGGCGGGGAAACGTTGCGGTGGGCCTCAAAATGGGAGGGATCTGGATCCAATTTTAATGTCAGGAAATTAAAAAAGAGACTTATTGTCTTTATATCACCCTATTATGACTGTGGAAACACTATACCTACACACAGTCCTGTCCAAACAGCTTCCAAAAGATGATTTTCATCATAGGTGCCCTTTTAAATGTATGGTTATATCTTTTGAAACCATGTGTGTTTGCTGTCAATCAATTCAGTGGGCAGGGAAACCGCACTCCTTTGTCACGTTGTGGTCGGCCACAAAATGGGAGGGATTTGGATCCTATTTTAACATATGGAAATTAAAAAAAGAGACTTATTGTCTTTATATCACCCTAATATGACTGTGGACACACTATACCTACACACAGTTCTGTCCAAACAGCTTACAAAGGATTATTTTCATCATAGGTGCCCTTTAAATTGTATGGTTATATCTTTTGAAACCATGTGTGTTTGATTCCAATGCAAAACTTTGCCCCAACAGCTCTTTGTTTTGTTTTACAGTGGCGCAATAATACAGAGAGCTTAATTAGTACTGAACATTCCTTTTAACGCTGCCAACAGCAAAGTGATAGAAGGCACCAATGTTCAGCAAAATAAATTCCATTCATTAATAGTGACGATCTCCATAAATAATCCCTCTCTGCCAATACAGATCTACTGTAACTGTACAGCTGCCAAGCACCGTAACAATCAAAGATCAGTCCATGAACAAATATTTGGCACAATAAAAGCGAATTACCAAAGCAAAGTCACAGGTGTGTGTTCACGACTTGGCTCATTTAATCTGATTTTTAAATGTTGCGTTTTCAAATATATGCTCTTTTATTTTATTCATCTGTGCAACGTTAAATGCCATCCTTGACCAATCCTACTTGACTAAACATTTCTAACACCACAAACACAATAGCGCAGCCTCCTTATCAACACCCTGCTGGAGCTAATCTGTTTTAAACTCATTTTAAACTTGTAAAACTTGTTCTTGATCACATTTGATGATTGATGATCGCAGCGAACTGAACAGATCTTTTAATGGCAGTTGCTTTACACATGTCCTGTCTTGTTGATATGATTATACGTGTTACAACTGAGACATGTTGATACACTGCTGTCAATCAATTCAGTGGGCAGGGAAACTGCACTCCTTTGTCACATTGACCTCAAAATGGGAGGGATTTGGATCCTATTTTAACATAAGGAAATTTAAAAAAGAGACTTATTGTCTTTATATCACCCTAATATGACTGTGGACACACTATACCTACACACAGTTCTGTCCAAATAGCTTCCAAAGGATTATTTTCATCATAGGTGCCCTTTAAAACGTATGGTTATATCTTTTGAAACCATGTGTGTTTGCTGTCAATCATTCAGTGGGCAGGGAAACCGCACTCCTTTGTCACGTTGGCCTCAAAATGGGAGGGATTTGGATCCTATTTTAACATCAGGAAATTAAAAAAAGAAACTTATTGTCTTTATATCACCCTAATATGACTGTGGACACACTATACCTACACACAGTTCTGTCCAAATAGCTTCTAAAGGATTATTTTCATCATAGGTGCCCTTTAAAACGTATGGTTATATCTTTTGAAACCATGTGTGTTTGATTCCAATGCAAAACTTTGCCCCAACAGCTCTTTGTTTTGTTTTACAGCGGCGCAATAATACAGAGAGCTTAATTAGTACTGAACATTCCTTTAACGCTGCCAACAGCAAAGTGATAGAAGGCACCAATGTTCAGAAAAAAATCCCATTCATTAATAATGACGATCTCCATAAATAACCCCTTTCTGCCAATACAGATCTACTGTAACTGTACAGCTGCCAAGCACCGTAACAATCGAAGATCAGTCCATGAACAAATATTTGGCACAATAAAAGCGAATTACCAAAGCAAAGTCACAGGTGTGTATTCACGACTTGGCTCATTTAATCTGATTTACATGTTGCGTTTTCAAATATATGCTCTTTTTTTATTCATCTGTGCAACGTTAAATGCCATCCTTGACCATTCCTACTTTACTAAACATTTCTAACACCACAAACAGAATAGCGCAGCCTCCTTATCAACACCCTGCTGGAGCTAATCTGTTTTAAATGTTTTAAACTTGTAAAACTTGTTCTTGATCACATTTGATGATTGATCATCACAGCGAGCTGAACAGATCTTTTAATGGCAGTTGCATTACACATGTCCTGTCTTGTTGATATGATTATACGTGTTACAACTGAGACATGTTGATACACTGCTGTCAATCAATTCAGTGGGCAGGGAAACTGCACTCCTTTGTCACGTTGACCTCAAAATGGGAGGGATTTGGATCCTATTTTAACATCAGGAAATTAATAAAAGAGACTTATTGTCTTTATATCACCCTAATGTGACTGTGGACACACTATACCTACACACAGTTCTGTCCAAATAGCTTCCAAAGGATTATTTTCATCATAGGTGCCCTTTAAAACGTATGGTTATATCTTTTGAAACCATTTGTGTTTGATTCCAATGCAAAACTTTGCCCCAACAGCTCTTTGTTTTGTTTTACAGCGGCGCAATAAAACAGAGAACTTAATTAGTACTGAACATTCCTTTAACGCTGCCAACAGCAAAGTGATAGAAGGCACCAATGTTCAGCAAAATAAATTCCATTCATTAATAGTGACGATCTCCATAAATAATCCCTCTCTGCCAATACAGATCTACTGTAACTGTACAGCTGCCAAGCACCGTAACAATCAAAGATCAGACCGCGAACAAATATTTGGCACAATAAAATCAAATTACCAATGCAAAGTCACAGGTGTGTGTTCACGACAAAAGACTTGGCTTATTTAGTCTGATTCACAAGCCAGAAAGTTGCGTTTTTAACATTCTCTTTTTTTATTCATCTGTGCATCGTTAAATGCCATCCTTGACCATTCCTACTCGACTAAACATTTCTAACACCATAAACACAATAGCGCAGCATCATTATCAACACCCTGCTAGACCTAAACTCCATCTTATACTGTTTATTGTGATTCCATACCAGAGAGAAGATGTAAACACACATCTCTCAGTGAGTGTTTGTGTGCGAATGAGCATATGACCAATTTATGAAGTTATTTTGGATTAATCAGATGTACAGCGGAACATATTCACGCACTTAGCGGAGGCTCCAGAGACACTTGACTTATCTTAGATACGGTATGTGAGTGGGTTTGTGTATGCGAGAGTGTGTGTTTATGAGTTGTAAAGTAAGACATGCCTGAAGACACATATACATAATTCATACATATTCAGGACTCTGGGGCTTTATTAACAAGGGTGGCGGGATTTCGCTACTAGTTTTTTTCTTACTCTCTCTCTCCTCGGTGTTAGTCTCTCAAAGAGTGTGTGCATGTGGATAGTCTATGTCAGGATGCTTCAATCCCATAACGTTGACCTCTTTGCTTTGCCTCTAAGCCACTCCGATTCAGCAGCTTTATGATTTGTGAGTGTGCATTTCATTTGGGCTTTTGTGTTTCGGTCCGGGCTTTAGTGGCCGTATAGATTGAGTTTAGCGCGCAAAAAGGCAGCATGTCAACACAGACGTACCCACCATTCTCAAAAGGCGCATTCATCTATTTCGGTCTCGTTTCCACCCATAGCATATTCTTACCGCTTATGTAAAATGTCACACTTTCCACCTAACACAGCTGAGCAATTCACTTTTCACAATCTCTCTCTCCCACCAGAGGGTTTAGAAATTATTCCAATATGTTTGAGGAGAGAACTGGGCACAGGGCTTAGGTATGAAATACATTGGGGTGTTTTATGCATGTGTATGTGTGTGTGAGAGAGAGAGGAAACGCTTTAGGTGTTAAGTTTGAAGTGTTAAGCTTTGGCACAAAGGCGATGGTCTCCTGTGTCCAATTAAAGAAGTGAATCGGCTCTCGATGATTCCGTTGACACATGTGAATCAGTGACAGATGAAGAAGAGTGAGAATTAGCCAGAGTGGTGTACATGGCAGAGGACGGATCGCTCTGCCTTCCTGAATGATTTGTCAGCGCCGCAGGTTGTT
The DNA here is from genome assembly GCF_903798145.1 of Danio aesculapii. Classification (NCBI taxonomy): domain Eukaryota; kingdom Metazoa; phylum Chordata; class Actinopteri; order Cypriniformes; family Danionidae; genus Danio; species Danio aesculapii. Next base: position 47,267,637 of record NC_079435.1, read on the forward strand.
GGCTTACAAGTCGCTTCCCTTACGGAATAATACATAGCGATACTTTTCCGCGTCTCCCTTTTGTGTAATTCGGCTTTGAACAGACATATTGTTTTTGAGTCGGAAATATCTGGAGCTTTCAATGCGAGAACAACCTTCAAAACAGTTTGAGGAGCGGAGGGAGATGCTAACTTTTGAAAATGGAGACTCCAGTCTGTGTCTGTTGCTTAATAAAAGCGGGTTTATTTTCTGTGGAGCAGGTCGCTTTATGGGGTGTCATATTGAGCTCCCATGACCAACAGGATACAGTGTGCTGTTCCTTGTTGTTGGCTGTGCACGAGAATCAAATTTTGAGCTTGTTACACTGTGCTCTATTACAAAGCGTGTCTTTTCAGGATGTGTATGGGGCTGCAAATTGTGATTATTAATCACTAGAAGTACAGTTAATTTACAGTTTAATAAAGTAAGAAGTGGGGATGCTGAAATACTCAATATGATATTGAACCATTCAATATGACCTCCATGGTTCAATATGCATACAGTATAAAAATGCTAGCTTCCACACAAAGGATATGGGTCACATTTTATGTTGATGGTCCGTTTGTTGAATTAAGTTACATTGCATCTACATGCTAACTAATTCTCATTAGATTATAAGTAGACTGTTAGGTTGGAATTAGGGTTAGTGTAAGTTGACATGTACTTGCAAAGTTTCTTATAGTCAGTTAAATGTCTGTATATCAACATATCAACACATATTAAGCTGACAGTTTACTAATACTCAAATGGACCATCAAAATAAATTGTTACCAGGATTTGTGTTGAGACAACATGAAGGAATTAAGTTATCTTAGTTTTAAACAACCCAGGTAGCAAAGAATTCTGACCCAGATTTGGCCTAAATCTGGCACAGCAGGCATTCATTCGGCACTGGCATACAGCATGTGGGCCAAACATCACCCTGCTTTGGCAGAGGTGGCACCATCTTTAAGGTGGCACACAATACTTTGGCCAGATGTAAAATTTAGTATTTGACCCAGATGTTAATAATTGAAATGTGGGCCATATAAGTTTGGCCTATCTTGACCCACATTTAAAACACATTTTTGTTTTCGTTTGTTCATTCATTTTCTTTTTGGCTTAGTCCTTTTATTAATCTGGGGTCGCCACAGTGGAATGAACTGCCAACTTATCCAGCATATGTTTTACACAGCCGATGCCCTTCCAACAGCAACCCATCACTGGGAAACACCCATACACACCCAATCACACACATAAACTGCGGCCAACCAATTCACTTCCAGCACAATTCACTTCCAGCACAATGTCTTTGGACTTGTGGGGGAAACCGGAGCACCCGGAGGAAACTCGCGAGAACATGGGGAGAACATGGAAACTCCACCCAGAAATGCCAACAGACCCAGCCAAGGCTCGAACAAATGTCCTTCCTGCTGTGAGGCCCTTATTATTAGGTTCAAATAAAGAAACAAATTCTACCAATTAGGTCGCTTTGAGAAAAAGCATGTCTAAAAAGCAGTGATTCATAGGTTTATCAATTTCATTGCAGTCATGAAACACCAACGTATCTGGCCCAGTTCAGGCTCATTCATTCATTCATTCATTGTCTTTTCAGCTTAGTCCCTTGATTAACCAGGGGACGCCACATCGGAATCAACCGCCAACTTATCCAGCATTTGTTTTATGTAGCAGATGCCCTTCCAGCCACAACCCAACAATGGGAAACACCCATACACACTCGCATTCACACACATACACTACGGCCAACAACATATATTCTTTTTGAATCAAATTGTTGACTATTTTAATCCATAACATTGAATATCTATTATCAAAACAGACTGAAATTATTTTAATGGATCACCTTGGTTTTTTTTACAGATTCTATATTAAATCCTATTAAATTCATCTCAATTATCTTTTACATTTTAATAAAGTTTATTTCTGTAACATATAGTGCCTTTAATGCCTTAAAAAAATGCAAAGTACCATAATAGTCGCTCTACATTAGTACAGGAGAACTCTAAAAACCCTTCTCCATTTGTCTTTCATTTTTCCTACACTCTCTAACACAGATTTTTATTCTTTCATTTTTCCCCGCTCCACCTCCAGGTTGATTTGCTCCAGTTCATCAAGGCTCTCTCCTTCTCCACCCCTCTTCGGCGGGTCAGCTCTCCTCCGTGCCCTTGACTGCGATGTATTGGAACATATTGCCGTGCTAAGCGTTAGCGACAGCTCCGGCTGATTTAGCGTTTGGTGGGAGCCTCCTCTGCCCCCTGTGAGAAGCTCTGGTCTCGGGCAGGAGATGAGTTTGCGTGCTCTGTCTGCTTTACTGAGCTCCAGGACGACTGGGGCTGGAACCAGGGCTTCGTTCTCAAGCACACAGACAGGTCCATTGATTCTGCTGTCTGCGCTGTCTCTCTTCATAACGCCGATTACCCAGAAGCCTGACGCCTGCTTTCGCTCCCTCTCTCTCTCTTTCTCGCTCTCTGTGTCATCGACTTCTTTCTGCTTGGGTCTGTTCGCTTTTTTGCATTCTCATCCTGACCCATCCTTTCTCATCTCTGCTTGTCTTCTTGGCGTCTGCTTCTTTTTCAGTGTCCCACAAACACTTGTCAGTTCCAGACCTCCATCTCTACGTCTCTGTCTTTCTATCTGCCTCTTCCTGTTGTCATCTATCATTCCAGACTCTTCAGTGTGCTCCGCTGGCTTGCTGAATCACGCCGAAATTAGGATGAGACAAAGATTGTGGTTTTTCAGTTGGTTTATTAGTACTTTTGAATGAGTTTTTTTAGCAATTTGATTTAGTTTTTTGTTTATGAAATGAGTTTAAGTTATTATATTTAACAAAATTTTTCAAGAACAACCACAGAGAAACACATACACACACAAACAATATTCAGCACTGTCCCAGACAAATCCCATACAATGAGCAAAACAATGACAACATAGTTTAGCGAGTGACAACAGAAAATAAAATAAATAAATATATAAAAATAAACAAACAAATAGATAAATGAAGATTGAGATGCTGGTTTGTTCATCTACTGTAGATATTTCAGAAATAAACCCCAGACACTAAAGAATTTTTTGATGGAATGAGTATATTTATTTCTGAAATCATGTTTGCAATCCACTTTTGAAATGAAGGGGGTGAAGATGACTTCCTTTGCCGGAGCACAAGCCTTTTAGCCACAATCATACCCAAAGACAAAGACTGTTGGAGTCCGTCTGGGAGATGAGATACAGTTGAAGTCAGAATTATTAGCCCCCTTTGAATTTTTTTTTTCTGTTTTAAATATTTTCCAAATTATGTTTAACAGAGCAAGGAAATTTTCACAGTATGTCTGATAATATTTTTTCTTCTGGAGAAAGTCTTGTTTGGTTTTATTTTGGCTATAATTTTTTAAAAACCATTTTAAGGTTAAAATTATTAGCCCATTTAAGCTATATATTTTTTCGATAGTCTACAGAACAAACCATCGTTATGCAATAACTTGCCTAAGTACCTTATCCTGCCTGGTTTACCTAATTAACCTAGTTAAGCCTTTAAATGTCATTAATAATTCACGTAGGGCTAATAATTCGGACTTCAACTGTATGTACGGACTAAAATTACTGATTGTGATGACTTTTTTAAAACTTATGCTTTAAAACTTGTGTTTTACTGTAAAAATACACAAAAACCTTAAAATATATATATATATATTTAATGTCAAGGCAAAAATACTGGATTAACTGATTAGTTCGTATTTCTAAGTCCTGCTTCCTGCTTCTTTCTTCCGGCTTTTTTTTCAGTTATATTTGTTTAGTTTAAGTTTCACTTAAAATGTCTTTTGGCTTTTATTTGAATTAAAATACAATTTCAAAAGTTAACCTTGATATATGAATGTACTTAAAAAAGAATTCAGCTATTTAATGCTGCAGAGGATGAAAATGAAGGGAACAAGGTTGAATCTTACAGAAATTCTCAAACATGTTTAGAAAACTGAAATATCAAATGTTATTTTTAATATAATTTTTTTGCACATTGAAAATAAACTTGATTTTATATTAAACTTATGTTACATTAATGCTATATGAAAAAAAGATTCATAACTGCATCGGAAAATTTATTTATAATGCATAAATATATTTATAATGCATTTCCAGTTGTAAATAGCCCTTACAAATAATGGCAGAATGTGTTACCTATTTAAATATAACAAGCAAACAAAATAAAATAAGTAAACAGATTGATTTATAAATTAAATTAGAAATTAAAATAATAATAGGTGTTAAAATAAACACTTTTTTGTTGTTTCTAGGCTACTGAATCTTATAGATCCTTTTTAAATATACAGTTCAGTAGAAATTTTAAATGACGTTTTTGTTACTTCATATTTCCAGTCCATTTCCCATCTTTTCTGAATGTCACTCTGAAGCCAGTAAGAGAGAGCTCACATTGCTTTGTTATTGTAGTATTACATTCATTTTTATAGTATTATAAATTCACTCCTTTTCGATATCCAGTTTTCATTTGAATTATGAATATTAGTTCATTTGTTTTATTATTCTAATTAAGAATTAATTTAATTTCAGTGTTAATGTTTTATTTCCAGTTAGTAATGTTAGTGCTCCTGCACCCTTTTATCTATTAGTTGCCAAGGAAATGTTAAAGTTTGGTTTGCATCTAATTTATTTTAATTTTAATTAAAATATGTTTCAATAGTTTTTGTAAACAGCATCAAATTCAATGTTTTAGCTTTTTGTGGCTGCAGAATAAGAAAATACATGTACAGAAAAAGAGTTGACTCTTAAAAAAGTTGTCAACAAAAATCTGTTGTCAATTACTCACCCTTGCCATTTGTATTATTTATTTTGTGTGTGTGTGTTTAGGCGACCAAAGCCAATAAATGCTTTTAAAAAAGCAAACAAGCATACATTTAAACAAATTGTTGGGTACTAACTTTTTAACTTCCTTTATTGTCATAAAATGTCACAATGCAATACAGTGACATTAAAAATGGCCTTAATTTTGACACGAACACAATGGCACGATTCTTCTCTCCTTGTGAAGCAGCGTATGAGTCACACTGTTCCCAGAGATGTATGTTAAATTTCTGTCTGCATCACATTCTGATCCCATTCTCCAATCTCTCAGCTCTCCTGTCAAACAAAGGCAAAATCCCATAAATAACAAAGCAACGTGTCCCTTTAAAGGGAGATATGTAAGATGAACACTTCAAAGCCTATAGAAGAATCAGTTTTGTAGCTGAACATGCTGATTGGTTTGCAATTGCAGTTTCATAGTTAATGCTGTATGTGTGTGTTTATGTAAATACATTTGGTCTATACGTGCGAGTGCGTTTGTGATTAAACTCACTGTAATCAATACCCCGTGTCATTGTTACACAGGGTAATCGCATGCTGTATCATTTGCATAATTACAGGTGTTGTGTTAAAATATGTGCAAGCACAACAAGCAGATGTTCAGCGCATCCCATAATGCTCCTCTGATGGCATTGCATAATGTAACGAGTCATATGGAGTGTGATCGCGAGACGGAGAGAGTAACAATTATTTCACAGTGACGGCTAAAGGCAAATTAGCTCTAGGTGGTTTTATGGTAATTCGCTTGTTTGGTTCTGCTTCTGGGGTGTGTGAGCGAGATGGCTGGTTTACAATTGAGGTGTTATAAGGGATAGTTCATCAGAAATTAAACATCTCTCATCATTTTGAAAACCCTTGCCATTTGAAACAGTGAGCGCACTGTAAAAGTGGATGTTGTGCAGAGTTTTAACAGCTCTTTTGCAATAATTTAAGTTGTAATACTCATTTGTGTTTTCAGATGTTCAATAGAGTGCCTGTGGATCTGTAAAAGCCCTGTGGTGTAGCTGCAGCTTTGGAAAAAGGTAAGAGACCACTGGAAAACTCTTAGTTTCTCTATACTGATTAGCTATGCCTTTGAGTAAAATGTTATTATTTGTTTTGTTCTATAACGCTCTGATAACATTTAGTCTAAATTTTTAATAAAACTACCCACATTTAGAGAAAAAAGTCAAATAAATGACATGTTATAACAACAAATTTAGATTTTTTTAATTTAAACATTGGACTTTTTTGTTATTATATATTTGTTATTGTATACTATTCTATTATTATATTTAAAAATAATGTCGTTCAGTAGTTTACAGAATTAAACAAAAATATATTGGACATATTAAATACATATAACTGTTTCTTTTATTTATTTATATATATATATATATATATATATATATATATATATATATATATATATATATATATATATATATATATATACGCGCACACACACACACACACACACACACACACACACACACACACACACACACAACAGTTCTGTCTGGTTCTTGAATCTAATTGGTTGATAGCCGTGCAATATTCTGCAATAACAGCACTCGTATAGCCTCTTCACCTTTGTGTATCACTCCTCTCACATAGTGTGACAGAAGATCATTGAAGTCACTACAGTTTGACAAATATTGCATCTGTTGGACAACATAATGGACTTTTGAGGCTTTTTTAGAGGAGAATGTAGTTGTTTAGATTACAACTGTGCAGTTTATTTATTAGCATAGTGCCTATTTGAAATATTTATAATTTCTGAGAGACACCGCGTCGGCATTCATGTTTTTTTCTAATGCGTCTCCTGTTTTCGTTTCTGTAGACTAGTTCAGTAAAAAGAAAGAAGAAATGCCCGCATGTGTTTAGCGTTTTTTCTTATCGCAAACACAACAGTAATCTGGTAGGGTTTGCGCTGCCTTGGCCTTTTTCTGGGATAATTATTGTGATATCCTGATTGCAACAGAGAAATACTGGGAAATCTCTGTAGACTGATGGCATTTCATGCTGTTTAGCCATATAATCTTAAAATGTCAGCAAAATAACCTGTTTTGTCATCACTTTAGATATTATCAATCAAACACTAGCTCTAAAATTAGAATTACGGATTCTGTTGTTCTGACGTCAGCTGCAGATGTGATTGAATGTCGGAAGAAAGTAGTTCTTCATACTGCTGCCTAATGCCTACGCATGCCTCCCAGCAGTGCCAATATACAGCCATATCGCACTGCTGCTCGTGTGATATTGCTTAAATATATACATATAGTGGGGGAAATAAGTATTGTACACGTCATGTTTTTTTCCAGGGAATAATATTACTAATGGAGCTTTTGACTTGGAGTTGAGCCAGATTTTGGTAAAACCCAAACAATACAAACATAAAAATGAAACAAAACAAAAATAAAAAAATCTGAACAAAAATAGTTGTGTTATATCAATGAAATGACACAAGGAGAAAGTACTGAACCACTGAAACACATTTAATACTTTATATAAGAGGCTCATTTGAATGAATATGAGAATGAGAATGAAGTCACATGCATTGCTTAGGTGTGATATTCAACAGAGTGTAAAAATCTTGATGGTTCTGTGTGTCTCATCTATCAGGTCTGATCTTTATTCAATAGTATCTGGATGCAGCCTTTATGACGCAAGCTGAGATTGCATCACTCAGCAATGCAATATCAGACATAATGCACTCAAATGGAGCGAGTGACGTCACTGTGAGGGGTAGGGTTAGGGGTGGGGTTAGGTACCCATTAGAACCCATTAAAAAGCATTGGATGCAGCTCAGATTGCACTGCACCAGGTCTGCATCCAGACCCCTCTCTCTTTATTTAGAATTTTTTATTATATTTAAGTCAGGTGACTGGCTGGGCCATTATACAACTTGATTTTCTTTCTCTGAAAGCATTTGAGAGTTTCCTTGTCTTGCTAAAACGTCAACCTGGTTTCATCCTCCTGATAATATAGATGTTGGACTGAAGGAGCTAATATTAATTTGCAATGATGAAGGGTAGAGTGTTGCTGAAGAACTACTCAGAGATTTCAGCTGCTGTCTGGGCTTTCACCGTCTTTTAACATCTCCTTTTCTTCATGTGTTCAATACTTGTTCCCTATACACACACATGTACATTACATACTTGCATAAAGTAAACCGATAATGTTTTGCATTAATGAGAAGCCTGACATAGCTTGTCCTCCTGCATTCACTGCACAAGAAAGCAAAAAAGTTTGATTGTCTGATTCACCAGAACAATCGAGGAACTGAAAAAGAAATAAAGACAGAAAATAAATGAGAAAAGCCTCTTGGAGTATGGAGCCTCATGTCGCCTTTTGTGACGGACTATAGAAAACTAAGAAGCTATAGAACTGGGAGTAAAACAGCACATTAAGAAACCATGGAAACACAGCATGCAAGGTTTAGAGAGAGCCGAAATTACTCTTATTCTCATCTTTCCAATTCATTCCTCATGAAAGAAATGGCACAGAAGGTACTGGGAATGAGAAAAGGCGAATGAAGGCAGTAATGAGGAGGACAGAAGGAGAGGGGAGAGTGAAAAAAGACTGGGCGAGTCAGTATAACAGTCATAGTTCTTGCCGAAGCCATTAATGTTTTTCAGCAGGTTGTTAAAGGCGTTATTGTGCTGCACTTGAGATCATTGAAGAAGGCCACCAGCGGCGTTAACCCTGCACTCCACATCTGAACCCAACGTGGCCTCGCTTTAGTTCAACTGCTCTCCCTTCCAATTAAACCTCAAATCCAACGACAATCTCCAGACAACGAGTCTTTTTCAAATGCCATTTTGTGATTTAAATGATAGTTTTTTAGCATTGCATAGAGTCCCAATGTGTGCTAAAGAAAATACTTCTCCCACAACAATCATCATGAACAATTGATATGAAGTACAACTGACTGATCCAACACTCCTGGGGTCTCATTTATAACATGACATATGCACAAAGTGGGGGCGGAATTATGCGTATGCAACTTCCCATTCAAAAATAATGTGCACAGCTGTAAGTAAATCCTAAGCAAACATATTTAACCCTTGTGAATTGTTCAAATTGATTACCCTTTCATTATGTTCGTGGTTGTTTTTGACCCATTGACTTTCATTATAATGACATTATTTGATTGCAAAGCCTGGACACCAAATTATCCTCCATTTATGATAGTTGATGGTTTTTCCTTTTTGGACGAAGTAAAATTTGTTGGCACCATTACCCTTTAAATTAGTCTGATCCACATTTTAGGAACAACAAATAATATTTTGACTTCTAGTTGATCGTGCATCAGAAGTGGCTTATATAAAAGGCAAAGGCCTTTAGATTACGCTTATTTTACCAAAATAAAATATGATCATACCTTGATTTTTAATTATTTAATTAGGATAGTAAGGTCTGACTTTGCTGAGACAAAAGTCTTCTCACTTAACAGAAATAATGTACAGTGTGTATGACTCGTATGAGCTTGGAGGACTGCATCCATACATCTCTGCCATGACTCTAACATGTTATGGTAAAGAAAACGTTCTTGCGGGACTCCCAGAGTTCATCAAGATTCTTTGGATTCATCTTTAATACCTCCTCCTTCATCTTACCCCAGACATGCTCAATAATGTTCATGTATGGTGACTGGGTTGGCCAATCCTGGAGCACCTTGACCTTCTTTGCTTTCAGGAACTTTGATGTGGAGGCTGAAGTATGAGATGGAGTGCTATCCTGCTGAAGAATTTGTCCTCTCCTGTGGTTTGTAACGTAATGGGCAGCACAAATGTCTTAATATCTCAGGCTGTTGATCCACTCTGCAGATCTCTCACACGCCTCTATATTGAATGTAACCCCAAATCATGATTTGTCCTTCACCAAACTTGACTGATTTCAGTGAGAATCTTCGGCCTATGCAGGTTTAAATAGGTCTTCTGCAGTATTTGTAATGATTGGAATGCAGTTCAACAGCTGATTAATTGGAAAAATCTTCCTTTAGCCACTTTTCCAAATGATCAACGAGAAGTCAAGCTATTATTTGTTACTCTTACAACTGGGATCGATGACAAGACTTTTGTCAGGTTTTGTATGTTTACTATGTTTTGAAAGCTGAGGTGCTTATTTAGATTTTCTCGCCTTGATATGTTTAAGTCTGCAAAGGTCTCTCTCACACTTGTGTGCACACAAACACTATACTACATATAACTCCATATAAAAGCCAGAAGCTACACTTTTTTTGCAGTGCAACTGATGATCAACAGCAAAAATGACAAATTGTATCTCTTCCCAACAATTAAATTCACCAATAATTAAGAAAACATAATAATATGGCGTCATAGCTTTGAAATAAAAAAATGCCATTTTAATGGAAGTCAATGGGACAAAAACACCCACTAACATAACAAAAGGGTAGTCAAATTGGCCAAACTGTATTGTAAGTTTATTGTGAAAAAAAAGCATTTTCCCACAATATGTGTCAATATAAGATTTGTGATAAAAAATTATTCCATTTGCTGAAACACAGGGAAAGTTGTGGCCAGATTAAGGCTTAAACTCATCCAGAGTGGATGAAAACATCCTTAACAGCACACAAGGGTTAACTTAAATATTGACTTAAATTGAACCACTTTAAATCATCATATGAGCCATAATCATTAAGAAATAAAATCCAATTTGTTCTGGTGTAAGTTCAATTTTAGCAACGGTTTCTATGCAAAAACATTTAAAGTACACCAACATTGGCGGATATGAGGGAGCACCTTCAAAATATTTGCCAAAACATCTCACTCTTGGATCATTTTGCACTTTGATAATTTGAAAACCAATGACTTAAAGTGATCATGTCTGACATGTTTATTTTGTCTGTCCGTCTTTCAGTCCTATTTGCACAATACACAGAATTACAGATTTACTGAATTACTGTTTCAGACAGAATTCTGAAACTTCATCTGCTGTTTATAGACATTCTGTTTTTTTTTCTTTTTTTTTCTACTGCCTCCCTCATATAAAACCCTGATGGGAGAATGAGTGAGTCTAATGACATAGCACAGTGTATACTGGTTAAATGCCAGCATATCCCCACTATCAGTCAACTGATGAGGCTGTCAGCGCTGAAATGTTTGAGAATAAATGGTGGGTTTATGATTCAGCTCTTGTGCAAGCTATTAATGGTTTTCATCGGGTGGTTAAAGCTGTTATTTTTGTGCATTTAAAGAGCCAATGAAATGGTGTGATGAACCCAGTTTTATTACTGGTCCTGGCTATTTGTGATTATAGATGGAGATTGTGAATATTGAAAATCTTCTGTTGTTGTTGTTGTTGTTGTTGTTGTTGTTGTTGTTAAGAAACGGCCAATATTTCTTTATTTTAAGTCAAAGTCTGAAAAAAGCAAGCATGTATTTGGCTAGTTTTAAATTATATTTAGTATAATATATTTATGATATACTAATTGTAGAATTGAAAGCCTTATAATTTAGCTTACCTTTGTCATTATCTACTAATGTTTAAAAAACACTGGATTATAAATACATATAGTGTTAACAATTTTATTACAGTTATTTGTAACAAAACGTACAGTAACTTTTGGAATTTCGTGTCGCTGGTTCTAGCCTCGGCTGGGTGAGTTGGCGTTTCTGTGTGGCATTTGCATGTTCTCCCTGCGTTCGTGTGGGTTTCCTCCGGGTGCTCCGGTTTGCCCCACAGTCCAAAGACATGTGGTACAGGTGAATTGGGAAGGCTAAATTGTCCGTAGTGTATGAGTGTGAGTGAGTGTGTATGGATGTTTCCCAGAGATGGGTTGTGCTTGGAAGGGCATCTGCTGCATAAAACATGTGCTGGATAAGTTGACGGTTCATTCTACTGTGGTGACCCTGGATTAATAAATGGACTAAGCCGAAAAGTAATTGAATGAATCAATGAATATTTTAAATAATATTATTTTTGTGTTTTTTGTTATTTTACACACTCACCGGCCACTTTACACCTTACTAGTACCCCTTTTGTCTTCAAAACTGCCTTAATTTTTCGTGGCATAGATTCAACAAGGTACTGAAAATATTCCTCAGAGATTTTGATCTATATTGACATGATAGCATCACACAGTTGCTGCAGATTTGTCGGCTGCACATCTATGATGTGAATCTCCCATTCCACCACATTTCAAACATGCTTTATTGGTTTAAGGTCTAGTGACCGTCCAGGCCATTTGAGTATAGTGAACTCATTGTCATGTTCAAGAAACCAGTCTGAGATGATTTGCACTTTATGACATGGGACATTATCCTGCTGGAAGTAGCCATCAGAAGATGTGTACACTGTGGTCATGGACATGGTCAGCAACAATACTCCGGTAGTCTGTGGTGTTGACACAATGCTCAATTCTTCAGTGCCAAGAAAATATCCCTCACACCATCACACCACCACCACCAGCCTGAACCGTTGATACAAGGCAGGATGGATCCATGCTTTCATGTTGTTGTTGCCAAATCCTAACCATACCATCCAAATGTCGCAGCAGAAATCGAGACTCATCGGACCAGGCAACATTTTTTTAATCTTCTATTATCCAATTTTGGTGAGCCTGTGTGAATTGTAGCCTCAGTTTCCTGTTCTTAGTTGACTGGAGTGGCACCCGGTGTGATCTTCTGCTGCTGTAGCCAATTCATCTCAAGGTTGGACGTGTTGTGCATTCAGAGATGCTCCTCTGCATACCTCAGTTGTAATGAGTATTTATTTGAGTTACTGTTGCCTTTCTATCAGCTCGAACTAGTCTGGCTATTCTCCTCTGACCTCTGACATTAACAAGGCATTTGCACCCACAGAACTGCAGCATGCTCACTGGATATTTTCTCTTTTTCGGACCATTCTCTGTAAACCCAGAGATGGCTGTGCATGAAAAACAGCAGTATCTGAAATACTCAGACCAGCCCATCTGGCACCAACAACCATGTCATGTTCAAAGTCGTTTAAATCACCTTTCTTCCCCATTCTGATGCTGCAGCAGATCCTCTTGACCATGTCTACATGCCTAAATGCATTGAGTTGCTACCATCTGATTGGCTGATTAGAAATTTGCGTTTCCGAGCAGTTGGACAGTTGTGCTTAATAAAGTGGCCAGTGTAATTATAATTCATTCATTAATTCGTTTTCTTTTCGGCTTAGTCCCTTTATTAAATAGGGGTCACCACAGCAGAATGAACCGCCAACTTATCCAGCATATGTTTTACGCAGCGGATGCCCTTTCAGCCGCATCCCTACACTGGGAAACACCTATGCACACTCTTTCACACACATACACTACGGCCAATTTAGTTTATTAAATTCACCAACAGCGCATGATTTTGGACTGTGGGGGAAGCTGGAGCACCCAGAGGAAACCCATGTGAACACAGGGAGAACATGCAAACCAGTGACCTTCTTGCTATGAGGCGATCGTGCTAACCACTGAGCCAATTATAATACATTATAACACAATATAAATACATAAATATTTTATCAAGGAAGGACTAATTTCACTGATCAAACATGACAGTATAGATATTTAAAATGTTACAAAAGGTTTAAAGTAGCGCAAATGTTTACTTAAAAAAATCTGAATATTAAAATAGTATTACTTAAAATTCATTGAAATAAAAACACGTTACTGCTTTTACTATAATTATTCAAAATGAATGTTTTTTTTGGTCAGCATACAGTCTAAAAAATGCTGGGTTGTCATAAAATTGGGCCAAACAAGGACAAGACCAGCATTATTTTAAACAGAACTTATGATTTTTAACCTATTGGTTGAGTTTGACCATGTTTAACCCAACATTGGATTACTGTACAACAACTGAGCATTTTTTTGTAAGAGACAAGAGACTGTTAAACTATAATATTGAAGGTTGTCACTATTTACTGTCTATAACCTCTTCTTTTCACTGCGTATTGGTTATAACATGAAAACAATCATCATCTTTTCTGTATCAACTAGAATTATAGAATACTGTTTGATTATTGTTTGTTCCCCACAGCATAGAGCTGAAGAAGTGTGGCTTTGATAGGAAATCTCAGCGTTTATCAGTTGAGCTTTGAAGCAGGGGACACACACACACACCCGCTCATGTCTGTGAGTGTGTCGAACAGCCATTAGTCCTCATTGATAGAGTGAACCTTTACTCTTTGCAGTGTTGTGCTATGATTGCCCTTATATGGGTGTTGACCTTGGCTGTCTCTTTCCTTTAATGGATGGATTTGTTCTTTCAGGCCATGAGGGAGCGATAATGCTCTCTCTCCCAATCTTTCACTTTACACAGCACACACATACACACTTTTATGGTTTCATAATGTGACATAGTCTATAGGTCAGATCCCAAGCGTCTCTTCTCTAAAAATCATGTTGGACAAGGTGCAAACAGCAAAAACTCATTTACATGTTATATTATGTTTGCAAATATTTCATTCTGACAGGTTCCCTGCATCTTTGAAGCATCAGCATAGCCAATTTTAGCTTACAAACATGGCCAATGTCCCTTCATATGGTATGCTGATATTGCTGACATCTTCATGCTCATATTTTAAATATTATATATATATATATATATATTTATATATATATATATTTATTTATACATATATTTATATTTGACTCATGCTGCTTATAAAATGTGTTATGCATGTTCAGACATTTTTTTTTTTCCATTTGTGCCCACATTGGTTTATGTGATTGTATTATTTATTTATTTTATTCAAAGACTTTCTGTCAAAAGCCTCAGAGCCACTAAGGGTAAATGGCGATGTAAAATAAAATGAGTTGTAAAATATATTCTGTTGAAAAGCCTTTCCACTTTTTTGATAAATGTTTTGCAAGTGAATGCAAAGAATCTTTGGGTATGATTATTTTGCGAGAGAACGCAAATGTCTTTTACAAGAATGCAGATCTTTTAAGTGATTTGAGTTTCTTAGGTGAACATTCTTTTGCAAGAGATCAGAAATTTTGAGTGAGTTAATGCAAAGTTAAGATTTTTTTTTCTGAGTGAATGCAAACTTTTTTAGGATAGCATAGTAATTCACAAGAGAATGTGAAGAGTTTAGATGCAAAAACCTCTAAGTGGCTGTTGTGTGTAGGCTCAGTAATTTTGTGCAAATAATAGGTTCCCAGATAGCATACGAATGTGGGCCACTTTAGGCAGTTATGCGGCACTGGTGGTATTCCTTCAGCCCAGACAAAACGAATGTGAGCCTGGAGGGGCCACCTGTACAATGGCAAAGGGGGGCCAAAGATTCAAATTCATTTATAGGCCATTTAAGGAAAAGATTCGACACTTATGTATGTACAAATGTAGTCTGAAGGTAAACCTAATGTGGCCCATGTGAAAAATGATAAATTTGGCCCAAATGATGGAGGACAAATGTGAGCCATAGTTGGCAAAAATGTCGCATAGTCATTTAAGGGTAATCTGGATCTAAGTGGCTCACAGATGAAAGTGCAAATTTGGCCCAGTTATCTTAAAACATATGTGGGCCACTTTTGGCAAATATTAGGTACAGTAAGCTCTGGCTATTGCGGCTGTGAGTCTAATGCGAGAGAGAAAATATGGCAAATGTGGCCCAGTTATTTAAAAACATATGTGGGCCACTTTTGGCAAATATTCGGCACAGTAAACTCTGGCTAATGCAGCCGTTAACTTATAGTGGCCCAGAAAAGATATGGCAAATGAGGCCCAGTTATCCTAAAACAAATGTGGGCCACTTTTAGCAAATATTTGGCACAGTTAGCTCTGGCTAATGTGGCTGTGAGCCTAAAGTGGCAAAGAGAAGATATGGCAAATGTGGCCCAGTTATCTTAACATATGTGGGCCACATAGACTAAAGTCACCATCATGGAGAAAAATGTTTGCTTTAGTTGGGCTCATAGCCCTGAACCTCTTAATATAAATTTTCTTTTGGGCTGCTGTAACTCTTAAGAACTTTGCTTTAAACATATATTCATTACAGCAAACAAGCCAACAAGCCAGGTAAAAAAAAAAACTATAAAATTAAGTGAGGCACAACCAGTGATGAAATAATACAATTCACTGATGTTAACCAATGTTTAATCCATTATTAGAAGTAACGTAATAACAAGCTTGCACGTGCCACAGAGTTATAAAGGTTTATAAGCTAAAAAAATGCTATGGTTCAACTTCTGCTCACAGAGACATCAATAATCAGTGTATGACCCTCAACAACGGTGACAATTAGCAAAATGAACAAAACTCACAAACATCACAAACATGATACTAAACAGATACATAAACAGCAGAATCAAAAGCAAATAATGAAAACTGTAGCATCAATAAGCTATATAATGTATTCATACAGCAATGCATGCTGGGATTTTTGTACTTTGCCCCACCAAGCAAGTGTAAGGTGTAGGCTGGATCTGGGCCAGAATAAAAGCAAACTGTTTCCCAGAATAGGGTCACTTCTAGTTCATTTGGTTGAATTGTGGCTGATTTGTGGTATTGCTTTGGCTTAATTAAGGGCCATATCTGGAAAACAAGAGCGTAACACCCAAGTGCCATCATTCCGATTGGTATGTGAACCATATGTAAGTGTCTGGTGTGTGCCGGATCTGGGCCAGAATAAAAGCAAACTGTGGTACAGAATAGGATCACTTCTGGTTCATTTGGTTGAATTGTGGCTGATATGTGGTATTGATTTATCTTAATTGTGGCCCATATCTGGCAAACAGGAGTGGACCGCCCAATTGCCGTCATTCCATGCGGTATGTGGGCCGGATTTAATTGTCTGGTGTGGGCCGGATTTGAGCCAAGTGAATTTTGCTAGCTGGGTTATTTTCATTGCCTTTAAAGTGAAATAACTGAACATAAACCTAGGAGGTGAAGAAAAATACACATTTTGGAGGAAATTTTCAGACGATACTTAGAGGTTTTTGCATCTCAACTCTTCATGTAAATGTTTTTGTGAGTGTGCATATGTTTTGTGAGGAAACATAAAGGGCAAGATTTATTAACGGCTTGCGCCAGTGCAGTCTTTGGCGTTAAGTCAGTATTTACTAAACACACACAGCAAATAAACGCACTGCAAATGCATGGACAACTTTTTTGTGCCTTACCATACTTAATATGCATTTGTAAGAGTTTCTTGGTCAGATGCAAATTTTATTGGAGGGGATTACTTTTTGATTTAGTGGCTAATTTGTATTATTTTTGTGTGACCTCATTTGTACATTTTTGTGCGATTTGCTCATCATTAGGGCTGGGATTTGGGGACATGCCTACTTTTCAAATTTGTACAATTTCATACAAATGAAATCATACGGGGGTGACATGGTGGCTCAGTGCTTAGCACTGTCACAGTTTTCACCTTTGCATGAATAAGGTTTTTGTCATTGTCTTGTTGTCACCTAGATTAAACTTGTCTATTTTGTCAATATGCTTATTTTTTGGCCAATAAATAAATAATTAAGATTGCACTGCACTTATTGTTTTTGTCATAATGTACATGACATATTACGTCTTTATTTTTAAATTTGTGCTTGTTTTTTGCTTGTTGATTTGTCGCAGAAATTTCCACGCTTCTCCACAGTTTAGAAAATTTTGACAGAGGGCCACGTTTCAATCAGAATGCAGTTATTTTATGAGTGAACAGAAAGTTTCTTGGGGAATTTAACACTTTTGTGACTCAATGCAAATGCATGAATGGAAAGTCCTTTGAAGTAGACAATGTAAAACAAAATGTTTTACCATTTTTTGTAATTTTTTTTACAAAGATTTGCTCAAAAAGACAATACTGTATGTATGTATATTGTGGCGAGTATACTAATTCAATGTCGCCATGGTCCCAAATTCACCCCAGCTGCCTTCTCGTCACAGTGGATCAACCACAGCTGGGAGTCATTAAGGGACACCGATATAAGCAGCGTCGGGACAACCAAGGGTGAGCTTCATTCTACCAATGACTCCCGAGCTAACCTCTGTGTCTCTCTCTCTCTCCCAGCGGACTCAAGCAGCTAACTTGCTGAACCACCGACCAACCCATCACGGCCCCACTCTCTATCCCCGGAGCACCTGCACGCTTCCTGGCCAGAAGAGCACCTTTACACCACTATCCACTGCACATTATACCTGTAAATAAATCACCCTCCGGGGAAAAGTCTGTACTACAACCCTCTGTGTGAGTGTTTTCCCTCTAACTCGCCACAACTGGTGGAGAATGCGGGCAGAAATAGAGTGGAATTAAAACACAAACAGACTTACCCGGTGAAAAAAAAAAAAAAAACCCTGCTGTTCTGACTGTTCCATTGTGTGTTACAGACGAGGCATCCGCTCTCTCTCTCTCTTCCTCGGGTGCTTTCCCGGAGACAGCATGTCCATGGAGGAGGTCATACGCCACCTAGCGGAAGTCACAACTAGACAGCAGAAAATCTCGGAGCAGCTTGCCGCAAGACAAGAAAGACTGGAACATCAGCTCCTCCAGGCGGCGGGACGGGTACCCCTCCCTGAGGTGAAGATAAATGCACACCAACATTTAACCAAACTCAGCGACCTGGACGATATTGATGCCTATCTTCACACTTTTGAGGTAATCGCAGAGAGAGAAAATGGCCAGAAGAAGAATGGGCGAAGCTATTAGCCCCATTTCTGACCGGTGAAGCTCAACGAGCATATTATTCCCTAGAAGCCCCAAAGAATGATGATTATGGAGCGTTAAAAAAGGAGATTTTGGCCAGAGTGGGGCTCTCTGCGATTAGTGCAGCCCAGCAATTTGCCATCTGGACATATGATGAGAAAACTCCGGTGCGCACCCAAGCTGCCCAGCTTTCACGTCTCGGCCGACTGTGGCTATTAGGGGGGGACCCCTCCGGCGTCCAGGTCGCTGAGAAAGTGGTTGTTGAAAAATTGTTACGAGCATTACCCAGACGGTTACGCGGACTCACCAGTATGAGAAATCCGGGATCTTTAGCCGCTTTGGTGGAAGCTGTGGAGCTGGCTGAGGCTCTTGTAGCCCGCGATGCTGGAGAGAGAGCGGCTCTGCCACCCCGAAAGGCACATCCACCATGGCGACTCGTGGAGGGCACATCAAGACCAGTTAGCAGACCGGCGGTCCCCAGCCCTTTGGATGAGCCGATGCCCACGGAGCCACCAGTGCACTCGACCCCGGCCTGGCTCGCAGGATGTGTTGTACATCGTACCATCCCCCCCGAGGCCCCCTCCCGAAAAGTCTCTCTTGATGGGAAGATGCAAACAGCCACATTGGATACTGGGAGCGCCATCACACTGGTACATCCTGGGGTAATTAGACGAAGAGGAGAAAGCAAAGCCCGAATACCAATAACTTGTGTACATGGGGATACACGCTATGTACAAGCACAGAGGGTTACGATTGCAGCTAAGCCAGGTAGCTGGCCCGTTGAAGTGGGGGTGGTTCCAGATCTCCCTGTACCCCTCCTCCTGGGCCGAGACTGGCCGGGGTTCGACGAGCTCCTAGCACTGCATAATACTCCAACGGGGCGTCCTAGAAGACAACCAAAGGCTCGGGCCCGGCGGGACCGCCAGCCAGCATTACTGGCCACCGAAAGCGACAAAGGGGGTGAGTCTACAATTTCGCCTAATCTATATTTTGATCTTTTTCAACAGATCACTACAGGAGGCGATTTTGGGAGGTCCCAGCGAGAGGATCAAACATTAAAAAATTGCTGGCCACAAGTAAGAGCTGTAGATGGGAAGGATCGATTTCCCACCCCTCACCCCCTCCCACACTTTGTAGTCATCAGTGGTCTGCTATACTGCGTCGCAGAGAGGCGGGGGGAAAAGAAAACCCTGTTGGTGGTTCCAAAGAACAAAAGGGAGACGGTATTAGAGCTGGCACATACCCACCCAATGGCAGGGCATCTAGGAGCAGGAAATACGGTGAAAAGAATCCGAGACCGATTTCACTGGCCAGGACTTGAAGGAGACGTGAGAAGATACTGTCAAGCCTGTAATACCTGCCAACAAACGTCTCCCCACCGACCTCCTCCCAGCCCTCTAATACCATTACCCATCATTGATGTACCCTTCACCCGCATTGGTATGGACTTGATAGGGCCTTTGCCGAAGTCGGCCCGGGGGCATGAACACATCCTTGTAATCCTGGATTATGCCACCCGTTATCCCGAAGCGATTCCCCTGAGGAAAGCCACATCAGCCGCAATCGCAAAAGAATTATTTTTGCTGTGCAGCCGTGTGGGAATACCGGCGGAAATATTGACTGACCAGGGCACGCCCTTTATGTCCCGGCTGATGGCCGAACTCTGCCGCCTCCTGAAGGTTAAACAACTGAAAACATCAGTATATCACCCTCAAACTGATGGACTCGTCGAACGGTTTAATCAAACCTTGAAACGCATGCTCCGCAGAGTGGTGGCAGAAGACGGGCGCGACTGGGACATCATGATCCCGTACGTGTTATTTGGCATCAGAGAGGTACCCCAAGCGTCCACAGGGTTCACTCCATTCGAACTGTTGTTCGGCCGACAACCCCGTGGCTTATTAGATGTGGCCAGACAGGCGTGGGAACAGGAGCCAGCACCCCATCGATCGGTAATTGAACACGTACGGGACATGAGGGAACGCATAGACAAAGTAATGCCTATTGTCCAAGACCATTTGCGCGAAGCCCAACGCGCCCAGCAACGAATATATAACCGGCCAGCCCAACCAAGAGAATTCCATCCGGGTGACCGAGTGATGATTCTTATACCCACCACCACATCAAAGTTCTTAGCGTCATGGAAGGGTCCATACACGGTGGTTGAGAAGGTGGGTCCGGTAAATTATAGAGTACGTCAGCCGGGACGAAGGCGGGAAGAACAACTCTATCACATAAATCTAATGAAACGTTGGATAGCACCCCCTGGCACCCTGGTGGCCTTTACAGAGGAGAATACACCAGTGGTCCATATAGGAGAACAGCTCTCGGCTGCCCAGAAGGGGGAGCTCCAGGCCCTGGTTGGTCAGTTCAAGGATGTGTTCTGTGAAAAACCGGGCCGAACGTCAATCATACACCATGACATTATTACCCCACCGGGCACCATCATCCGGCAAAGGCCTTATCGAGTGCCAGAAACTCGCCGGCTGGCTATAAGCACAGAGATCGAAAAGATGTTGAAGTTGGGGATAATCGAACCTTCACGCAGCCCGTGGTCCAGTCCGGTAGTAATGGTACCGAAGCCCGATGGCACCCTCCGCTTCTGTAATGACTTCAGAAAGCTGAATGAAGTGTCCAAGTTTGACGGGTACCCCATGCCCCGGGTGGATGAGCTGCTGGACAGACTGGGTGGAGCCCGATTCATTTCGACTCTGGACCTCACCAAAGGTTATTGGCAACTGCCCCTTAGTCCGGAGGCCAGGGAAAAAACCGCATTCTCTACACCCGGAGGACACTGGCAGTACCGGGTTCTTCCCTTCGGGCTCCACGGGGCCCCAGCCACATTCCAGAGAATGATGGACATCTTGCTGCGGCCCCACCAGCCATATACAGCAGCTTACCTCGATGATCTGGTTGTCCACTCGGAGTCATGGGAAGAACATCTATCCCGCCTGCGGCGGGTGCTGTTGGATCTACGAAGGGCCGGACTCACAGCAAACCCCAGAAAATGCCATCTAGGTCTAGAAGAAGCCAAGTACCTGGGTTTCCATATAGGAAGAGGCCTCATTCAACCCCAACAAAGCAAAGTCCAAGCACTGCAAAACTCCCCACAACCAACAACAAAAACCCAGGTACGTGCATTTCTGGGGTTAGCGGGCTACTATAGATGTTTTATCCCTAACTTTTCATCCTTAGCCAGCCCGTTGACAGACCTGACCAAGAAGGGACAGCCGGAGAGGATAAGATGGAGCCCAATAGCAGAAAAGGCGTTCCAGGCACTAAAGACAGCACTCACATCTTCTCCAGTACTACACGCACCAGACTTCAGCTGCCCCTTCATCCTTCAGACGGATGCTTCCGACTCGGGCCTGGGGGCGGTCCTCTCCCAGGTCCATGACAAAGAAGAACACCCCATAGTATATATAAGTCGGAAGCTGACAACAGCAGAAACCAAATACGCGACAGTGGAAAAGGAGGCCCTGGCAATCAAGTGGGCAATCCTGGAGCTGAAGTATTACCTGTTAGGAAGACGGTTCACCCTTGTAACAGATCATGCACCCCTCCAATGGATGGCTACGGCAAAGAATAATAATGCTCGGGTAACCAGATGGTTCTTATCGCTCCAGGATTACCACTTCAACGTTCAGCATCGAGCCGGGGCCTCCCACGGAAACGCGGATGGACTGTCACGTTTATGGTCAGGATGGGCAGGTCTGTCAAAACATTCACCCCCCTCCTCTCTTAATGTGTTCATATTTTCATAGGAAATCTCGGACCAGGACGACACTAAGGGGGGGGGAATGTGGCGAGTATACTAATTCAATGTCGCCATGGTCCCAAATTCACCCCAGCTGCCTTCTCGTCACAGTGGATCAACCACAGCTGGGAGTCATTAAGGGACACCGATATAAGCAGCGTCGGGACAACCAAGGGTGAGCTTCATTCTACCAATGACTCCCGAGCTAACCTCTGTGTCTCTCTCTCTCTCCCAGCGGACTCAAGCAGCTAACTTGCTGAACCACCGACCAACCCATCACGGCCCCACTCTCTATCCCCGGAGCACCTGCACGCTTCCTGGCCAGAAGAGCACCTTTACACCACTATCCACTGCACATTATACCTGATATATATATATATATATATATATATTATATATATATATATATATATATATATATATATATATATATATATATATATATATATATATATATATATATATATATATATATATATATATATGCATAAATACAGTTGAAATCAAATTATTAAAGCTCAGATATCAAAGCTTAAATATCAAATATTTCCCAAATGATGTTCAACAGAGCAAGGACATTTTCACAGCATGTCTGATAATATTCTTTTTTCTGGAGAAAGTATTATTTGTTTTATTTCGGCTAGAATAAAAGTAGTTTTAAATTTTTTAAAAAACATTTTAAGGTCAAAATTATTAGTCCCTTTAAGCTATATGTATATTTTTTGATAGTATACAGAACAAATCATCGTTATACAATAACTTTCCTAATTACCCTAACCTGCCTAGTTACCCTAATTAACCTAGTTAAATCTTTAAATGCCACTTTAAGTTGTATAGAAGTGTCTTGAAAAAAATCTAGTAAAATATTATTTACTGTCATCATGGCAAAGATAAAAGAAATCATTAAAGATGAGTTATAAAAACTATTATGTTTAGATGTTGAAATATCTTCTTTCTATTAAACAGAAATTGGGGAAAAAATAAACAGGGGGCTAATAATTCCGGGGGCTTAATAATTCTGACTTCAACTGTATAGTTTGAACAATTTACAGTGCAATAGGTTGTGGGAGAACACAAATGTTTTGTTCAACAAGTTTTTTTCAGAGAACACAAACGTTTGTGATTTTAATCTCATATCTACATTTTAATTTCTCCATCACCATTTCACATTAGAAGTTCTAAAAAACATATCCATTAAATAGTTTAGTCATGTTAAAGACTGAAAATCATATTGTATGCATTACTAAAACATTTTGTACATGCATTTTGTTCACGCACCAGTTACGATTTTCCAAGCAGCTTCATATAACATTTCTCTTTCCTCGTATTTTTTTCTCCTCATAGCCATTGAAATGCACAAAACATGTTTTATGTTACTATTATGACCCATGGCTTGTAAAAGGCAAACTTCTAGACATGACATATGTAGCCACTGAACAGCAGTTATGTGTTATGCAATGTCAGACTGTTTAAATGCTAGCTTGTAATGTTTGTGTTCCGCTAATTATCAACTGATTATTTTTTTGTGAGATAATTTTAGGCTTTAATACTTAACAAGGTAACAGGTGTATTAGAGAGCGTTCTAACAGCTCTACAATGCACGGATGCAAATATTACCCAATATTTTCCCCACATTTTTGGATGCGTACACCAAGTTTTACAATCATGCATATAAACATACTCATAAAAGCTAATATTGTGGCTCCATCTGCTTACGTGTGTGTGTGTGTGTGTGTGTGTGTCATCACGAAAGTGACTGTAAGAGGAATAGAGATGTTGAACAGGTGGCTGGACATGTTGATTAGAGCCACTGACAGTTTGGAAGTTAAAATGCTAATTTAGCCAGTGTAAATGAGAAACTCTTAACAGCACATCTGTGTGTAAGAGCATGTGTTTACACGTATCAGTAACACAAATTATAATTAGCTGAAGTAAATTGATGTGACTTTATTAACATTTGAAGTGACCACGGTCAATTTTTTGGGATGATGGTTTTGGCAGCGTTCGGTGAAACACATGTGTTCACGAGAGGTTGGATGGTGGAGATGCGGTAAAATCAGTTTATACCTTAATCATGTTTTGACTTAAGATTTAATTGTTTTTTTAAGCATCTTTGATCCCGCTTTCTAACTGGAGTTATGGTTTCTGAGCTAGTCGTATATTATTCTAAGCAATTTGAGCGGTTATGCTAGTGTAATTCATTGCCTTCGGAGAATTAAATTGAGTTATTTCTGTTATGGGGAAAATATGACTATGCTGCTTTACTCAGAATCAGAGCTCAGGTTCTTTATCAATTTAGGCTTGAATTTTTATATAAGAGCAATTGCTCTGTGCCAGACTTCTGGATTTAATTTGAAATACACTATAATAAATGCAGGGTTCCACACAATTTGTCAACAACACAAATCAGTTAAATTAACTTTTTGACAAATTTAGGTGGATTGAACATAAATCAATTAAGTTGTCCCAAAAATCCTTAAGAATTGTGTTGATTTAACTCATTCTAAATAAGTAGATTCAGCAAGCAGCAAAAGTGATTGTTTAAGTGCACATTTTACTCAAATATTTAGTAAATTTCACTCCTATAATATATATATATATATATATATATATATATATATATATATATATATATATATATATATATATATATATATATATATATATATATATGTATATATATATATATATATATATATTATTATTATTTTCTCTTTTTATTTTCATTAAACAATTGTATTTGTATTGATCAAGGGTGATATATTACCGGACCTTCTACTGTTGAGTGTGGTATGTTATGCATACTAAAAAAATTACTGCGAAACTTCCTGTGAGCACAGAATTTGCAGTTGAGAATTATTATGCTTTTTACGTTGTGCAGAAAATTGGTAGAAAAAGAGGACGTATGTATGGATGCGGCCAATGGAGGACTGTAGAATGATTGACAAGTGGCGAATTCCACTAAACTTCACCTGTTAATATCAGCTACATACAAAAGCATGAATCAGGAAATTAAAATTGTTGCGCACCTCTGAATGTAACTCTTGCATTGAGGATAACACAATTCTGTGAATCGAATTATTCATTTGTATACAATAAATTGCTAATATGTTAAGCATTAAAGAAAAACCTCTCCTGATCGTTTTTATTGAACATGCATGATATTGATTAATTATTCCAACAAGCTCTAAATATAAAGATAGAGTTACACATTATAGATATGTGCCGTCGAGTAAAAGTTAATATTTGTTTTATTCTGTAAACTTTTCAGCATACGTCACAATAGTATTTATGTATTCATTCATTTGTTTTGTGATGTTTTAATTGTATAATTTCTTTAATGAAATGTTTTGAAAATAGCTGCTGTTGCTGACATGGCATTAAATAAAAACAAATGATGATGATGATATTCTGTAAACTGCTGATTAAATGTGTTGCAAATTTTAAGTAAAAAAAAATTCGTCAATAAAATGACAGCTGGTCAAAAAATATTCAGATGTTTTTTTAGACAACACAATACAAATATTTTAACTTCAGAAGAGTTAATAGGTAATAGGTTAATATATAATAGGTTATTAGGTATTTTTTGAATAACATTTTAATCAGAACAAAAGAAAAAATATATTTTGAGTTTGAAAAAAATAAATACATGAAATAATAAAAATAAATAAAAATAAAATGTAAAGAATTAGTAAAATTAGATTTGATAAATGTTTTATATTTAGTTAAAATAAAATGGGAAAATATTATTGTCATGTTCCATATTAAAAAATATGGAAAATATTAACAAAAAGTTCCATTATCTTTCAGCAGTATACAATACAAATAAGTAACATAGATGTGATGTCTAAGAACTTATCAACTGCCCATCGACTTATACACTATAAACTGATCCACAAGGCTTATGCAACTCCATGTTTTAATGAAGACGTTACTCCTTTTGTACATTGTGTAATTCACAAATTTGGGGAATGTCCACTTATCAGTATATTTTGGGATCTTTGGGTTTTTAAACTATCTCAGAACTTTGCAAATATGTTTATCCCTAAATAACCCAATATTTGTATATGAATGAGGATTATGATCTTAACTTAAACATTTACCAACGTTGGATATTTCATACGGCACTAACTTTATATTTAAAATTTGGTAAAAAACCCACATTCCCAGCGGACTAAATGTGGCTTTTAGAACAAAAAAAATGTATTGCACTGTTAGAACGTTCTATGGCAAGAATTAACAGAGCTAAACCCCAAACAATCAAAGTATGGTCTGAATTAATTGAGAAAATGTCTTCTATAATAACCAGATAAATTAAAGTAAACTGAAAGATATATATATATATATATATATATATATATATATATATATATATATATATATATATATATATATATATATATATATATATATATATATAGTATTATATTAGAGGTGTATAACGGTCACTTTCCTGTTTATTATTATTTATCTTAGGGCAACACAGTGGCTCAGTGGTTAGCACTGTCGCGCCACAGCAAGAAGGTTTCTGGTTCGAGTCCCAGCTCGGTCAGTTGGTATTTCTGTGTGGAGTTTACATGTTCTCTCTGTGTTTGCGTGGTTTTTCTCTGGGTGTTCTGGTTTCCCCAACAGTCCAAAGACATGTGCTATAGGTGAATTGAATAAACTAAATAGGCCGTAGTGTGTGAATGTGAGAGTGTATGGGTGTTTCCTGCATAAAACATATGCTGGATAAGTTGGTGGTTCATTCCGCTGTGGCGACCCCCGATTAATAAAGGGCCTGAAAGAAAATTAATGAATGCATGAATGTTTTTTTAATTTCTGATGTGTTTTACTTTAATGGAAACCCTGGCTTGTATATAGTTGTTGCTAGCTATCTGTGCAGACTATGTTCTGTCTTAAATAAACAATCACAAAAAGAAAATAATAAGTAACATAGCAATAATTCACATAGCTCTACATGAAAAATATTAAAATGCCATTAACTAACTGGCTTTTGTTTGCTAAAAATTAGGATGGTTGAAACACATGGAATATTTCTTAATAAATTGTCAATTTATTATAACATGTTGAAAAATGCAGAACGGCGATTGGCAAAACAACAAGTGAGCAATCTAAAAGAGTAAAATGATTTTAAATCGCCCTTAATTGAATATTAATGATGTGATAAAACAAAATTAAAACTAATATGACAAAAAAAGTATGTTGCTGAGCTGATAAGTGTGCATAAAGCATTTAGTTCAAGGCAATATTGCTTAAGGAACTGTGTCCAGAAATGTATAAAGCAGAAATGTATATACTTCATTATCACTCTGTGTAATTTCAGAAACTAGTAGGATTCTGGTACAATAGAGATAGTCTCTAAAGACAAAATCAAAGCTTTGTTTTACAATACATACGAGTGCATTCGTCATCCGGCTATATGCTATTGCTGGAAGGTGTTTGTTCATGCACAACACTAATGGCCTAGCTGTTTCAGATGGCATCTTCATCTCTTGAGGAACAGCCTGCTTTTCAGACTGAATATCACGCATGTAGGAGTTTGTTATATACACTGTTATACTCACACACACACACATACACACACACACACACACACATGCACTATTATATAATTATTTGGTGTGGGTGTTTGGTTTAACAGTTGCAAAAGATGCTTTTGAACATTTTGCCAATTAGTGTGTAGCTATGTGTTTAGTGGTTGCATCCACAGAGAGAGAAAAAATATCATTCTTAGAAAAAAAAAACTTTTCAAACTTCATATTAATTCAGAGAGGAATTTTAATAGAGCTGAGTAACTCGCTCGCAGTGTTCGGCAACACATCACATTAATTTGGCCGATCAACAGCGAAGATGAATGCGCAGATATGAATACTGAGGCAGATGTGACCGAGTGCTGTCACAACAATAACATGGCCCTGAATGTCAATAAGAAAAACTCATTTTCGACTCCAGTGCACCCAGACAGATTCTCCACCCTAATCATCACTAATGGGGCCACGGCGGAGACTGTGAACTGCCTGGGGTTACGTGGGCTTCGGATTAAAAATTGTGCTTCCCCGGACCCCAAACACCAAAAGACATTCCCATGATCTCCACTTTTTAAGAATCTCATTTCAGATTCTGGTGGCAGCTCTGTCTGGTATCACTATGACGAGAAAGACCGTTCTGGGGAATGTTGCACTTATTGCATTACTTCTATTAAAATGAAATAATTACATTTCAGTTTTTTTTTTCCCTTGACAACAGCTGGTTCTTTCTCATCGAGAATAACAGTGCTGAGTTGTCTTGCAGGTATTTTGATAATTCAAACAGGTAAATTTACTGCTAGACTAGGAAACAGAGAGAGATGTGTTTGCATTAAAGGACACCTATGATGAAAATCAACTATTGTAAGCTGTTTGGACAGAACTGTCTGTATGTATAGTGTGTCCACTGTCATATTAGAGTGATTCAAACAGAATAAGTCTCTTTTTTATTTACTGATGTTAAAATAGGACCCAAATCCCAGTGATTTTGAGGCCCACCACAACATGATGTAGGAGTGAGGTTTTCCCCACCCACCAAATTGATTGACTGGCACCATATATCTATAACAGGGCTATTCAACTGGCCCTCGAGGCAATTTGTTCCAGCCCCCCAAACAGTGTGACCAAGACATCAAAAATAAATTTAGTTCAGTTGAAAAACAGTCGATAAAGTTATGAAGTGATGTGACTCTGTTCAATACAGCACGAGCTACAGTTTAACATTTGTATATGTTTGTAGAAAAGGCCTTTTGTACAATGCACTGATGTTGTTAATAGGGGTGCAATGATTAGCTGATTTCACTATTAACTGCGCTTAAATTCATTAAGGTTAATTAATCGTAAAGGCTTCTCAACGCCACGTTACTGCTGCAACTAAACAAAGTTATGACAACTTTGTGCTAGTTTAAAGTTCGAGACTATTACGCATGCACATTGATTTAACTATAGCAGCAGGCCATTCACATATTGCGTCTTTTCCGCACGCAAGTTCATTATTTCCAATATTGGGAGCGGTGCGTGCACAGCTAACAAGCAGACGGACGCATTCGTGCCCTCCAGGTGCACACAGTACAAATTGTCTCACGCTGTAGTGGTGAGAGTTGTGCGTGCCTTTCAGTGCAATGTACACAAAAGATTTGTTAGACAAATTTTTACAAATGATTCAAATGATTTTGTATGTATGAACGCAGATAATAACAACAGTTAATTTAAATTCTTAGCTAATATATATGTTACTGCTCCCAGCAGCGGAACTCGTGGGCAGATTAAAAGTGCCTGAATTATCAGGAGAAACAAAATCACATTGAGACTTCAGTGTCTTTCCCCAAAGCGCAAGCTTTCTCAACTGCTGTTGTTATTTTATTTCAAACACAGTCATTAGTAGTGATCATAAATGACTTTTGACAGTATATAAATAAATAAATACATTAATAACGAAACAAACAATAATAATGTGAATACACAATGGTGTATCACATATAGCTTAAATTAACATTAGACAAATGCAATTTTCTATTTATTCTTTTTAAATTTATTTATTCATTGTTCTATCATTTATTTTCATTGTAAAATCATCACTCATGTTTAAATCAAAAACCTTTTCATTTATTTTTAATTCCAAGTAGAGGACTGTTCTTTTTTATTTATTTATTTATTTATTTTTTATTTAGTGTTGTATTTGGTTACTGAGCAGCAATAAACAACACTTTAAAATATAAGCAGTTTTCTTGAGATTTTCTAAACTAGTAGTGTTTTGAATTCATTAAATGTATAATAATCGTGATAACCGTGAAACCTTTTTGAGCAATACACTGATTTTGTTGTACTTCGAAATACAACATTTGAATGTTTGTACAAAAAGCCACATTTTACAATGCAGTGATGTTATGTTGTTTCAAAATACAACATTTTAAAGTTTTAATGTAGAAAAAGCCAACATGGGTGTTTTAAGGAGCAAAAATACAGCATATGGGCTCTTATATTGCTGTAGTGTCATCACTTACTGTATATTGCAAGTCATATCTCTCCGGCTCCTCATTTAGGATGCTTTATCTGTTCCAACTCTGTGATTTTTATAAGTTAAGTTTTATAAGTTTAAAACGTTTTTTAAACAGAGCGTGTTTGTAATAAAAACAGTAAAATCGCTATGCACGGTAATTCTTAATGCTATAATCACCACGGCTGCATGGTGTCTGTAAACGCTAATATGTGTGTGTGTGTGTGTGGCTGTGTGTGTGTGTACTGCAAATGGCATTTGTGTGAGACTCATCATTTCAGAAAGGCTTGAAAAAACTCCACCACAAATACTTCAAATAAACTTACTTGCTATTTTTGACTAATGAGCTGTATTTCAGCTCCACCTGAGTCTCACTGTGCTGTGCAGACACGCACATGGGAATGGTGGGTTGGGAGAAGCAGCTCATTTTCATTTAAAGCCACAGGCTACACAAACAGCTATCATGTATTCAGACACCAAAATGGGCAGATTATGGCTATAATAAATTATCTGATGGGTATTTTGAGCTGAAACGTTACAGACACAATCTGGGGACACCAAGGGCTTATGTTAATCTTAATATAAAATATTTGCCCTTTAATGGAACAGTGATGCACACAAGAGTTACATAAATTATAAAATAAATATTTTGTAAAGTCTGACCTGTTTTAGATAAATCATAAAATTGGTGTTTGATGAAATGCAGGTTAATGATACCAGCATTAACAAAAAAAATATATATGTAAAACTAAATTAAAACCCTCTTCTTACCTGATTTTTAAAAATGTTCTACTAATAAATAAATATGTAAAAAATTAAGGATGGCCTTAGGTTGGGTGAATTAACATCAAATGTTATTGTTTGAGTTAGTATTTCTTACAATATTGTTATTACTGTGACACTGTTCATTTATTTTATTTAGCAATTTAATGTCATTTAATTTAATCACTTTCCCTTTATTCCAGCTTAATTCCAAGATTAATCCACCAATTACTCTGGCACATTTATTTATTTATTTATTTATTTATTTATTTATTTATTTATTTATTTATTTATTTTCAGATGACAGACATTTTGATGAACTGTACATTTTACTATTACACTTCTGTCCTAATTTTCTCACCCTCCACAGTATCAGACTTTCTTTCTTTGGTTGAAGATACAGTAAGAAGATATTTTGGAAATTGGATACTTCCGTAATATATTTTTTTCCTACTATATACATCTATGTCTTCCATTCTTAGAAATGACATCTTTTATGTGTTCAACAGAAGAAACGGCCTAAGTGAATCTTTGTTTTTGCGTGAAGTATGCCTTTAAATCAGGGGTCACCAAACTTGTTCCTGGAGGGCCAGTGCCCTACAGATTTTAGCTCCAACTCTAATCAAACACACCTGGACAAGCTAATCAAGGTCTTACTAGGTATACTTGAAACATCCAGGCAGGTCTGTTGAGGCAAGTTGGAGCTAAACTCTGCAGGGACACCGGCCCTCCAGGACCGAGATTGGTGACCCCTGCTTTAAATAAAACAGCACAGCTCTTCTGCTGATGTTGGTGATGTTTCACCTATAAAAGTCTGGAATCGGTTGCCTAGGTAGTGTATATGATCACTAAAATTTGTCTTTTTTAAAATGATTTTAGATAATTCTGACACATGGAAATTTCTGCCAATTTTGCCCTGCAATGAGAGAAATCTTGTATGACTCTTACTAAAATGTGTCTCCCAAAATAACTCAGGAGCACTCATTCAGGAAATGTGAACACCAGATACACACACGCACGCACACACACACACACCTGCTGGTGGTTTCTAAGTGTGCTTAATTCACAGTTCAAATTAACGGTATCAGTGCTGCTCTGCAGTGTTAAAAATGTCTTATTAGACCTTTCTTACAAGAAGTAATATACATCTCCGGTATTCTCAGAATGTACCTTCTGCGTTTCAGCTCAAAATACCTCATTAATCATTTATCATATCATGCTGTAAATGCCCTATTTTGGGTTGAATCAAAGACAATCTCTTTGCATGTGTCTCCTTTTAAATGCAAATGAGCTGCTGCTCCCTGCCCCTATATTTGGTTAAGTCTGGTCAGTCTAAACTCATGGTATATGGTTTTCTGAAAGTGCAGGCATGAAGTGGGCACATAAAGCTGACTGTTAGGTATAAGTATTAATAGTTAAATTTTGTGACATCTGCTTTTGCTTTGTTTTTTGCCACCAAAGCATAATGTTCCTAGAATGTTGTTGAGTAATTATTTAAAAATTAAACGACTAAAATTTGTTTATCCGTATATTGATTTCTACACTCTCAGAAATAAAGGTACACAAGTTGTCAGTCATGTGGTACCTTTTCAAAAGGTACAAATATGTACCTTAAAGGTCCATATTAATACCTCAAGGGTACATATTAGTACCTAAAAAGTACAAAAGTGTTCCTTGTACAATTTTTAGGTACTAATATATACTTTTGAGGTACCAACATGAACCCTTCAAGTACAAACGTGTACCTTTTGAAAAGGTACCACCCCAGTGACAGCTCGCGTACCTTTATTTCTGAGAGTGTATATTGAGGATATTGAGGTCCAATGCAATTCTATTTTTGTACCCCTTTCCTTTCCCCTTGCCTTGGCCCTAGAAACAGAGTGTAAAGGGCAAGGGTTTTAAAACGTACCCTTAAGAAATGGAACACCACTACAACACCTGCAAATATCATCAAATGTCATCACAATCTCTTGCTTCATATGAGATGGACAATGACGACTGCTGCAGTTATTCCAGTTGCGTTAATTTGGGGTATTTATCTTCAGGAAATCACTGAAGGCAAAAGTTATGTTATCATAACAATATAATTTGGCAATAAGATCATAACTGTACTATGCATTTACACCGTGGCCATATTCATCCATGTAAACACACAAAAACAACATTACCATTATACCAGACACTGTAAACAGGTTATTCCCAGCCACTTGACTTTTCTGACTTTTCTGAGTATTCGAGCGTCATCAAGTGAGAGAATGTTGCGAGATTACTATACAGGAGTTATTATTAGAGATTATAGATAGCGAAGTTTAGTGGTTTTTATTTTCACTTTTTTTTTTTTTAAAGCATGAAACACGAACAGCGTTATGAATATATTAAAACATGCTTGTATGTTGTAAAAAATCTTAATAACTTTGCAAGTACATGTGAACTTACACTAACTGCAACCCTAACCCCAACCTAACAGTTTACTTATAATCAAATGAGAATTAGTTGGCATGTTACTGTACAATGTTACTTAAATCAATAAGCATACCATCAAAATAAAGTGTGACCCTTTATTGTTTATTCATTTTTAATGTCAGTGAATAAATTACATTTGATCATTCAGGGCTCGAAAATGCGACCATTTTATAAATGCGACCTCAATATATATTTGGAAGCATTTGTGCGAGTGCATAAAATTGTTGTCGTGCGACCGGTTTTCACTACAAAATGTTCACCGCGTGCGCGGATTTAGGAGACATTCACGCAGTGTGCATCTTAGCACCTGAGACACCAAACGCAGCTCTCAGCTCTTCTGATTGGCCCACTGCTCTAGAACTGAACTCGAACGGATTGGTTAATATCAGCTGTCAATCACTCAGTCCATGCCTTTCTTCAGAAGACAGGGAGAGAAACAACCGTGAACATGTAAAGCACTGAAGATGAGAGAACGAAAATAACACTGACAGATTTTGTTTTAAAAACCAGCTAAAGTTACAAATAATGGCAAATCTAATTAGTGATCATGTGGTGAATGTTAATCCATCGTTTACACTTTTCGAAGAGTGGATAAAAGACTTCCTCTGGGTTAAAGTCTGCTATGAAAATTACCAAACTATTCACCACAAGGCCGAAGTTTGCAGGTGAAAGCGTTCGCTAAATCTACACATTTTAAGCGCAAGAGGTTCTGTTTAATCCTTCATTTAATCGTAAGGATGCTGTCAGCTGAGCAGGTGGCAGCTATATGTAAAATGTAACACCATCACAAAGGGCTTGCATTCACTAAGATTAATCTAATATTGCAGCTCATGAAAAAAAAAAACGGTATTGCTATTAAGAAGACATATGCAAATTATAAGCTATATGTCAGTATTATCTGTGCAATATCAGACAGCACCCGTGAGAACAGCACAGTGATTATTGTTAACTATGTTTCATTCATGTCAAGCAGTGCGTGCAGGGCCGATGGGCGCATGCCGATGTCGTTTTGTTTGTTTGTTAGATTTTTTAGTGTTGATTTCAAATGCAGTAAATCTGTTAATATAACGTTAAAACGTATAGAAACGGTTTTAATAATTGGTGGGTGCGACTAAATTTTCGCTGGTGCTCTTAAATTTTTAAAGTTGAGTGCACCAATGCTACCAAGGAAAAAGGTTAATTTCGAGCCCTGCTATTATTTGGTGCAATGACTCACAATTGACACTGAGAATTGAATGTGCGTGTTTAGACGTAGGTCGATCCAGAAAAGTGGATCTTGTGTGGAATTTTGTGTTTACACATGTGTATCAAACTCCAATCTGTGTGTGATGTGGTTATGTGGTAAATGTAACCTAAAGCCATGGTCACCACACTAGAGTTACTGTAGAACATGCAATATTCTGTCATTTGGTGCTGCGTAAAGAGAGGTCATGTTGGGGCGGCGCGGTGGCTCACAGCAAGAAGGTCGCTGGTTCGAGCCCTAGCTGTGTCAGTTGACATTTCTGTGTGGAGTTTGCATATGGTCCCTGTGTTAATGTTGGTTTCCTCCGGGTGTTCCGGTTTCCCCCACAGGCCAAAAACATGCGCTATAGGGGAATTGAATAAGCTAAATTGGATGTGTATGAGTGTGAATTCGAGAGTGTAGCATCCATACACTCTCGAATTCACACTCATACACTGCCAATTTCCAGTACTGGGTTGCAGCTAAAGGGGTATCCGCTGCCTAAAGCATATGCTGTTTTAAACTGGCGGTTCATTCCGCTGCGGTGACCCCTGATAAATAAAGGACTAAGCCGAAGGAAAATGTATGAATGAGTTAGTGGTCATGCTTTGATCTTCTATTGGTCTCATGCAATAACGTGATGCTGATTAGCAGATCAGAGTTCATGAAGATTAAACTTTGTAATGCAGCGACATGCGAAAATTGTCGCATGAGCATCAATTTCCAGTCTGTGTCATTCACATACTTATGAATAGAAGTCAATGAGGCGAAAAGTGCAATGCGACCACAGCTTAACTCAACCAGGCCTCGTCCCTGGATGTGCCTTGGGTGGAGCATATTTAAATGAGAGATATTTTGTATGTATGTTTACATTCTTCGAAGAAAACTCAGGGCTTGTGGTGTTTGAGTGACTTCTCAGTCCTTACTGATGTTGAGAAACTTTTCACTCCCATATGCAATCCTTAATGCAGTTCAAGTGGCAGCACCGTGGGGCTTATAACGGTCTCGCAGATTCTAATGTTAAGTTGAAGAGGTCTCAGTTGCCTAGTGCAAGCTTGAAACCGTAAGTGTCAGAATAAAGCTAATTAGCCATTTAAGAGCACTTGAGTGTCACGGTTTCTTTCAGTGACTTGATCTTGTCCTTACATCCTTTGAGAAAGAGACATTATTGTGTTGATTTTATTCTAGGCTTGTCTTTTAGCTTGATTCAGCTGACACACAAAGAGAAAGAAGATGCTCGACGATCCACAGGTGTGTGAAGCTTTTCTTCAGTCTTCCATCCAGAAGACTTCAAATCAGCTTGATTGTCTCATCTCAATGTAAGGGGTTTCTCCGGCTGACCTCAAATCAGTTAAACAATCTTTATTTCTCTCAAGTTCCGCCATCCTCCTACACATGACCTCAAATCAAACTCTATGGCTTTTTATGCACTCCACTCTGCTTCTACAAACTGACCTGTAATCAGTTTTTTATAGCCTTTGTTTACCGCTAGCCCGGCTGGAGGACAGCTCTTTTGCTGAAGAGCCATCTCCATGCTGTCTGATGGCTTTTAATCATGTGTCGTGAAGTGTGGAAGAAGCACCCTGGATTCAGTCAGGAACTGCATTGACCTGCTGGAAGACTTGTCAGAAATAGATGCCTTTAGTCTGAAAAGCCAATTTATAAAGGACACCCTAATCAGCAGCTAATTACTAAGTGCTGCTAATAGGCCAAAAGCATAAAGCACATTATTTTGCTAAGCGTTTAACCAAGTGACACATAAACATGCACAGACAACTAATTAAAGACAAATCTGTGAGTTTTTTATGTGCCAAGGACCCCTAAATTTGATATTTATTATCTGATAAATTATGCTCTTTTTGTTAATAATATATACAGTTTTCTTTGACTTATTAATAGTTTTAATTAGCAATAATTTAAAAAATAATGATCTTTTATGTTGTTACTGTACTAAATGCAAATTATTATTATAAAGCATGTAAACAAATTATGTCAAATAATAAATTATGGTTGCAACAAAACAATATGTATTAATGTTATAAATTGTCACCTTAGAATTATAAGGTTCTATCTTATATTTTTATCACATATTCTTATTTAATGACAACTTATTTACATTGTGATTTTTTTTAATAAATTTTTTTATGAGTTGTTTACATTTTGGGCAGCACGGCGGTGCATTGGGTTGCACAATCGCCTCACAGCAAGAAGGTTGCTGGTTCAAGCCCTGGCTGGGTCAGTTGGCATTTCTGTGTGGAGTTTGCATGTTCTTCCTGTGTTGGCGTGAGTTTCCTCCAGGTGCTCCTGTTTCCACCACAAGTCCAAAGACATGCAGTATAGGTGAATTGGGTAAGCTAAATTGTCCATAGTGTATGAGTGGGAATGAGTGTGTATGGATGTTTCCCAGTGATGGGTTGCAGCTGGAAGGGGAAGCTGTGTAAAACATATGCTGGATAAGTTGGTGGTTCATTCTCCGGTGATGATACTCCAGATTAATAAAGGGACTAAGCCGAAAAGAAAATGAATGAATGAATGAATGTTTACAAGACTTTTTATTTAAAAAAACAAAAATGGTTTTATCTTAAGTCAAACTTTAGCATGGCTCTTTCTGTGAGCCAATCAGCATTTCAAACACACAAGGGCCAATCAGGATCATTTCACCGGACTGCTCTGTTGACAGTAGAAAAGACCAGAAAGAAACACAAAGGGTCCTATCACACACCTGACACAATAAGGTGCAAGACATGTTTGGCGCGATGTGTTGCTTATTTCGGACCAGCGCAAGAGTAATTTTCACGTTTTACGCCACATTGTTTATATAGCAAATCCAATTGCGCCACTTTGTGGACTCATGGGTGTGCTGGTCTGAAAAGGAGGTGTGTAAAGGCGCATTGCTGGCATGTTGTTAATTTGAAAACATAAATAAACCGCACCATTGACCAACTTAAAGCTGGTCTAAAGTCCTGCACAGAGCGTGTTAGTTATGCACCTATGCGGGCCCAAACCCTTACACATTGCATAATACACACAGGATGTACAGCAATACACAAATATCTTTACATAAACAAATTAAAGGATTAAAATGTTACAAAAAGTATTACTTTTTACGTAAATATAACGACCACAACCTCAATTCCTTCTGAACCTCGGTGGGCTTTTTCAGTTTATTCATGACAATTTGCTTTTGTATAATGTTATTATTATTTGTATTATTTATTATATGCATTTTTATATTTGTTTTGTTAAAAACAAGCTCAGATTTGTCCACCTGTCAGGTTTTGGACCATATGGGGCATAAGAATAATTTTTTTTGACCACACTTTATTATTGTTAAATTATTAATTTGTTGGAAATTAGAACTGAATTTAGAAATAGTTTTGAAACATATCATTGCGATTAACAAATTAAACTAAATGTGTTGGCTAATGGATGTCTTCAGTGGAGTGAATTTCCACTATTTTCTTTACAAAAGTAAAGGAGTAAAGTAAAGAGTAAAAGTAAAATAAAGAGAAAGTAAAGAGGCCGAATGGAGGAGGCCAACACAATCTCACAACATTTCGTAACTTTTTGATTTAGTGGCTAATTTGTATGAATTCGTACAATCTAATTTGTACATTTTCATACGATTTGCTCATCCCCCAATGACGGTTGGGTTTAGGGGTGGGGTTAGGTGCCACGCCTCCTTTTTAAAATCGTACAATTTCGAACGATTCAACTCGTACGAATTCGCACGAATTATCCACTAAACTGACAAAACGTAAAAGAGTGTATTTTTCCATCCTTAAAATAGCAAAAGTGGATTCGGAAACGCCGTTAATGCTTTAGCGCCATGCGCTTTAGACTTTGCACCTAGATCGTTAAAATAGAGCCCAAAATCAGAGTTGACTAAAT
Organism: Danio aesculapii; assembly: GCF_903798145.1. Classification (NCBI taxonomy): domain Eukaryota; kingdom Metazoa; phylum Chordata; class Actinopteri; order Cypriniformes; family Danionidae; genus Danio; species Danio aesculapii. The sequence goes on from NC_079435.1 coordinate 47,306,228, forward strand.
AAAACCACATAAAATTAAAAAAAAACTTGAAACTGAAAAGATGTGTGTAAATATAATGATTCAGAAGCCTTTTTGTCATTGAGATGAATGTTAAATTTTACATAGTTAACATATTTTTGTGTATATATAGTGTGTGTAATGGCATCACGGTGGCGCAGTGGGTAGCACAATCACCTCACAGCATTCATTAAATATAATTTAATAATTCATATAAAGCATATAATTCAATAAAGATTACCATATTTTACATAAAATTAACATCTGCACTGGACAAAATATTTAGCACAGCCTTTATGCTTAATCTGAACAGGAAAAAACATTCATCCTAAAACATGAAATAAATGTTATAGAAAGCAAAAATTTTATTTTCTCAAACATCAACATATTCACACCAGTATATATTTTAAAAAAAAAAAATCGCCTTATAATTCCAAGGCGGTAAAATAACTCCCAGGAATTAATTTGACAGTCTTAAAAAGCAGCATGAAAAAAATATTCAAAAGTAATGGTGTGTTAAAAATGATTGAATTCAATATTTCGGAAACTGTATGAATGTGCTGGAAAGACTTTTTCATGTAGTCTTTAAGGTTACGAAATATTAGGAAATCAGTTGAGCTCCCATGGCACATTCTTTTAAAAGTGAGCCTTTCATTTACCCCAAAATCTCTGCATGAAAGAATCTGTCAAATGCATAAATGAGGCCGTTCTATCATGTTTTAACAGACAAGGGTTTTAGCAGTCCAGTCATTCGCTTAAGTACAGACACACTTGTTGCCTGGAGGAGGTGATGGACTCATGGAGAGTTTTGGGCGACAGCCAGGAGGCAATGTAAAGCAATTCACAAGCATCCACGGAAGATAAGAGTGTGCATTTGATTTCAAGTGTTACCAAAAAGTAGCATCCCAACACCAAGAGACTGCAGCACCGCTGATAAGAAACAGAAGACACGATTGCTGCAAACACTCTAACAAAAGGGCTTAAAGAGACACACATGTGTGCATTTACTTCTATGTGAATGAAGACATTACGAAGCAAATTGCTGTTTTGTTGCTCACTTCAAAGTTACGTGGACAGCGTTCAGCCCAGATGAAACATTTTAAGTGAAAATGGTGGTGCATTGAACACCCTGGATTTGCAACTATAGCAGCTGAGAAGGACATTTTTTGTCTTTTTTTTTGAAGACTTTTCAGAGTCTGATGAAATTGGTATAAATACATGTTTAATACTGCAAAGTATCCTTACAATCATTGTCTCTACAATCCAGAATACAAGAGAAAAGTCTTTACTTCTACCCATTGTGCAAGCTATCTCTTTAATACCATACGGTGTACATTAATGCTGCTGCATTAGCTGCATTAATGTACGTACAGTACCTAAACCCCACAACATTTCCACAACATTTCAAGGAAACCAAAGCAAAACATGCATACCAGTTTGAACTTGAACGTACCAGTGATGTTTAACTTACGGTTATGAGAAGATTTTAGATCCTGTTTGATATTTTTTCTGCACATAAATTGGCATATTTACTTATACAGTGTGTGTGTGTGTGCGTGCGTGCGTGCATGTGCATGCATGTGTGTGCGTGCGTGTGTGTGTTTGTGTGTGTAAATTTCTTCTATATTTATGGTTACATTTTTTGCTGTAGCAAATTTCATTAGTAAGATTTGGTGTATGAATAAATGAATGAATGAATGAATGAATGAATGAATGAATGAATGAATGAACACAGAGCATTGTATGCTTTGAATGTTTATTTATTTTAGTGTGACTTCCACTATAAATGGTTGGCTAGTTACAGTAAATAGCCTACATACTGACCACTGTTTTCAGTTATGTTGTTCTACAGATCGTTTACATTTTGTCTTCACGACTGCAGTCTCCTCAGCATTAAACTGTTAGTGCTTGTTTTTAATTTCTAATATTTCGAAAACGTTCCACTATATACATTTCTGAAGAGCGCCAAATACATCCCAGGAGGTACTTTTTTTGCAGTTTTTGTTTTTGCGAATCCATCAGAGGCCCCTTTGTATGCTTTTTGATATCCCTTGCGAGTGCTATTCACACCTGCTGTTCTTGCGTAAATCCACCAGAGACCGCTGTCGACTGACTGACTGAATGACTGACTGACTGACTGACCAATCAACTGACTACTATTGACCAAATTAGTTTATTAAAGCTGTCAGTGTTAGTGTTAAAAACAAGTCCAATGACTCAATGCTTATAATAACTCCAAGTGGCAACACAGAGGAGCAGAGGCTGCAGCCACTCTCCCTCTAGAGCTGCATCTGACAGTTGCTGTGAGTCATGGATGTGAATTTATTCAGCCGTGTGATTTTAAATCATTTTTCATTCATCAGACTTTAAGTTTCATACTTGATCTTGAAAACTTTTACTAATGTCCAGTCATCGGTGACCTCATAGCTGGCTATGGACCTGTAAATTTAATCTGATTACTACAAATGACATTCTTTCCAAAATGTAAGTAAAAGTAATGTAATTTAGAGCAATTTGTGTTTTGCATGATACAAAATACAAAATAATATATATATTTTGTTGTACTCCAGATGTTTATATTAATTTATAGTCAATATACACTCACTGGCCATTTTATTAGGTACACCTTACTAGTCTCGTGTTGGACCCCTTTTGCCTTCAGAACTGCCTTAATCCTTGGTGGCATAGATTCAACAAGGTACTGGAAATATTCCTCAGTGATTTTGGTCCATATTGATATGGTAGCATCATACAGTTGCTACAGATTTGTTCGATGCCTGTTCCACTACATCCCAAATGTGTTCTATTGGATTGAGTTCTGGTAACTGTGGAGGCCATTTCAGTACACTGAACTCATTGTCATGTTCAAGAAACCAGTCTGAGCTGATTCGCGCTTTACGACATGCCTTATCGTGCTGGAAGTAGCCATCAGAAGATGGTACACTGATTCATAAAGGGATGGACATGGTCAGAAATTAATACTCAGGTAGGCTGTGGTGTTGACACAATGCTCAATTGGTACTATGAGCCCAGAGTGTGCCAAGAAATATCCCCCACACCATTATACCACCACCACCACCACCAGCCTAACCGTTCACACAAGACAGGATGGATCCATGCTTTCATGTTGTTGACGCCAAAATCTGACCCTACTATCTAAATGTCGCAGCAGAATTCTAGACTTGCCAGACCAGGCAACAATTTTCCAATCTTCTATTGTGCAATTTTGGTGAGCCTGTGCGAATTGTAGCATCAGTTTCCTGTTCTTAGCTGGCAAGAGTGGCACCCATTGTGGTCTTCTGCTGCTGTAGTCCATCCGTCTCAAAGTTGGACACAGTATGCAGAGATGGTCTTCTGCATACCTCGGTTGTAACAAGTGGTTATTTGAGTTACTGTTGCCTTTCTATCAGCTCGAACCAGTCTGGCCATTCTCCTCTGACCTCTGGCATCAACAAGACATTTGCTCCCACAGAACTGCTGCTCACTGGATATTTTATTTTTTTCTGACCATTCTCTGTAAACCCTAGAGATGGTTGTGCATTCAAATCCCAATATATCAGCAGTTTCTGAAATACTCAGACCAGCCCGTCTGGCACCAACAACCATGCCACATTCAAAGTCACTTAAATCACCTTTATTCCCTATTCTGATGCCTAGTTTGAACTGCAGCAGATCGTCTTGACCATGTCTACATACCTAAATGCATTGTGTTGCTGCCATGTGATTGGCTGATTAGACATTTGCGTTATTGAGCAGTTGTACCTAATAAAGTGGCCGGTGAGTGTATTTTTTATTAGAAATTTTGAAGAAATGTTTTCAGATATTTATCTTCAGAAACTTGTAATATCATAATGAATGATATCAAAATTAGAGACTACCTTCGGCACAATCTGTAAATATGCATATTCTGCCAAAGGTTGTATCTAATTTTGATATTGTAAATACTATAATTGACCCTTTCTCTGTCAGACAAACATTTGTTCAACACTTCTATTCCTCTGTGAACCTCCTCCATGGACAAACAACTTATTGGATTTGTACCAAAGGGTGTGAAAGCACGTCTGGTGTTTTTGAGGTGTCTTTATAGCATTGCTTATTCTTTTTGAGTTCTGCACAGCAGTAGGGAAACCACTGCCCAGTTGTTGTTGTTCTTTATACTGTCTGTCATTTGTTCTTCATTTTGCCTTTTTTCCTGCTAAAAACGCTTGCACAGCTTGTGGCTTACACATGAGTGTCTGTGATTGCGTGGTCTGTTGCGGCACCAAAACCCTTTGATTGCTTTCTTTTCTCTGGCCAGGGGGAGGAAAGACTCTCTCCTGGTCTTTCTTGTCTGCTTTCTATTCTTTTCTTTGCTCGTGCTGTGAGCGAACAAGAGATGACCAGGTGAGATTTTTTACTTTGTGTTTGTGTATGTGTGTGCGAGAAAGATCTAATCCACACCTTTAAATGCCACAGGGTTTGAATTATTGGTCACAGTTGTCAAATACTCTTAGGCTGATCATCAGTTTGCTACAGCATATACTGGGGATTGTTGGAAGTCAAACAGTTTCGCTTCCCATGGAATTGAAACTGTATGGTTGGGAATTGAAACATTCTTCAAAATATGAAAGTCATACAGCTTTGGAATTACTTTAGGGTGAGTAAATATGATAGAATATTAATTTTTGGTGTGGACTTTCTCTTTAAGGAGAGTTTAGAACTCACGTCTGTCCTCTCTAGAGATGGTGATGATAGTCATGAATGATCAGTAGATTTTAGAAGAGTAGAGTAGTCTTCATGCTTATAAATATCAACAGTGACACAGCTGTTTTTCAAGTAACATGAAAATGCCAAACTTTCCATATGAAGCACCTCCGGATTGTATTCACTGTAGTAAATTAGCCCAGCAGGGATATATGTTTAATAATTCATTTTGACCAATAAAAAATTTTTGATCAATTAACTTATGGTTGTAGTTTGGGAGAGAAACTGTCTTAGATGTCTCACCAACACTCTTAAGTAAATGTTTAGTGAGAATGTGCCGAAATTGGTCTCTTGTCCATATGCAATACAGCGGGATAAGTATTCAGCACGTCACCATTTTTCTCACAAAACATATTTTTCAAGGTGCTATTGACTTCAAATTTTCCCCAGATGTTGGTAACAACCAAAGATTTCCATATATGCAAAGAAACACATCTAATTAGTTTACACGTTAAGTTTTGCGTAATAAAATGAAATGACTCAGGGAAAGGTTTTAAACACATGAAGACTGGAAGGTGTAGAAAGGCAGTGAAAGCTCAGACAGCAGCTGAAATCCCTCTGTAGTTCTTAAGCAACCCTCTGTCCTTCATCATTGTAAATGCATATTAGCTGCTCAAGTCCAACATCTGCATTACCAGGACGATGAAGATGAAACCAGGGTGGACATTTCAGCAAGACAATAATCCAAAAAACAGCCAAGGAAAATCTCAAATCCTTTCAGAGAAAGAAAATCAAGCTCTAGAATGGTCCAGCCAATCACCTGACTTGAATCCAATATAAAATACAAATTAAAGACCAGATTTGATAGACGAGACCCACAGAACCATCAATATTTATACACTCTTTTGAAGTCTGTGAAAAAAAAAATCACACCTGAATAATGCACGTGACTTCATTCTCCATATGAGAGGCGTCTTTAAGCTGCCATCATCAAAAAAGCCTTTTATGTAAGGTATTATATTTGTTTCAATAGTTCACTACTTTCTTCTTGTGTCATTTCATTGTTAATACACATAACTAACTACTTGCTGATAGTCATAATTGTACACCTTAAATTAACCCCTTCTAACAATGGACATCACGTCAGCGCATGTATTTTCTGGTTCCTGAGCATGCTATTTCATTTAAAGCCTGTAGCAGTCCATGAGGGTGGACGATTGTCATTCAATCAAATGGCGTTAAGGCTCGGCATGTTGTAATTTGAAAAAAAATCCACTACACTGAACTGCAGCATGGCATCACTTCACTCCAGACACAGATGTAAGCCACATTTACAATGTTTTTATTCAGATTTATTGATATGTTTGCCAATATTTCACAGATTGTATGTAAAAAAGAGTGATTGCACTTACTAATTAAAGTTTAAAATCTTTTGCAACCTTTAGATCAGGATTTTTGTCCATTAGGATTAAATCTGACACTAAAATTAAATCTCCAGTAAAGCTGATTGAACTCGTTCATATAAAAAAAAAACTATATCGATGTACTAATTCATTGCTGAAACAATTTCATTTGCAGAATATACAGATCTTGAACATATAGCAGATGGAAATATCTCAGATGTAGATATTATGTGGAGTGATGAGGAAGATGAAGTTTGCAATAAACAAATTAAAGTAAAAATGTTACAATGTTTGTGATTTAGATTTTAATTTTTAATTTTTGTATTTTAATGTTAGTATATTGTTTAATTGTTAGTATAATGTTTGGGAAGTACAAATGTTCTGACCTGATGTCCATTGAAATGGACTATATATATATATATATATATATATATATATATATATATATATATATATATATATATATATATATATATATATATATATATATATATATATATATATATATATATATAGTTGAAGTCAGAATTATTAGACCCTCTTTGATTTCTTTTTTCGTTTTTAAGTATTTCCCAAATGATGTTTAACAGAGAAAGGACATTTTCACAGTATGTCTGATAATATTTTTTCTTCTGGAGAAAGTCTTATTTGTTTTATTTTTTTCCCCAATAACTGTTTAACGGAGAGAAGATTTTTTTTCAACACATTTCTAAACATAAAAGTTTTAATAACTCATTTTCTAACTGATTTATTTTTATCGCTGCCATGATGACAGTAAATAATATTTGACTAGATATTTTTCAAGACACTTCTATACAGCTTAAAGTGATATTTTAAGGCTTAGCTAGGTTAATTAGGGTAACTAGGCAGGTTAGGGTAATTAGGCAAGTTATTGTATAACAATGGTTTGTTCTGTAGACTATCGAAAAAAAATATTGCTTAAAGGGGCTAATAATTTTTACCTTAAAATGGCTTTTAAAAAATTAAAAACTGCTTTTATTCTATCTGAAATAAAACAAATAAGACTTTCTCCACAAGAAAAAATATTATCAAACATACTCTGAAAATTTCCTTGGTCTGTTAAACATCATTTAACAGAGCAATCAAGCTTCATATTTACATAAAATGATGAATATGTTTCTCAAAATATATTTTAGGAAAGACCTCACTTTTTAAAATCTATCTATATATTTTATTTGAAAACAACTCAAGCAATCCTGACAAAGAAAGCGATTTTTGCAGCGTAACTGTCCTCCTCTTCACATCACATTGCCATGGCAGCTCTGCACCTCAGAAGAAGAAAAAAAAAAGAAATCTCTTGTCAGGTATAATTGAAAAGAGAGTTAAGGCTTAGCAATTGAAAAACATGTGGCCAACCCTCCCCTGCCTTACAATAACCATACCACAAATCTCCTCATGGGTTATGACAGTCATCTGGCCACTGTGCTGTAGTTGCCTGATGATAGGTTTTCTCGCTCTCGCTCCATCTCGCCTCTCTCTGTGCTGTCCAGAGCTGGAGTGTGAAAAGAAATTGCTGCTTTAGCCTTGGGTTAGGCCCTGTGACAGGTTAACACACACTTGCACACACTCTCGCACACACACACTGAGGCTGTGTTAACCGTACGCTGTCAGAACAAACACAGTCATATTTCAAAATGACCGCTACCTCCCTCCCTCCCTCTCTCTGTCGTTCTTTCCACCTCATCATCTACTGTTCTCCACTCTCTCTCGCTCTTTCTGTCTCTCCCTCTCTTTCGGTTCCTTTCCAATTTGGGTGATTTAATTGGAGAGTTTAGTGGCTGGAGCAAGGTGAGAGGTTGTCTGGGAGAATTTAAGGCGGCTGGTTTCTGTCAGATGGACTGAGGCTGGTGAACTCTTTCATAGTCACTTAGCTCTGTCTCTCTCTCTCTCTCCCTCTCTCTCTCTCTCTCTTTCTCCTTCTTTTCCTTTTCTCACTATCTACCCATCTGCTTGACTTGCTCTGTCTACTTGGCTTGTTTATGAGGAAGTTCAGACTGTTCCGGGAGAGATAACTAATCTGAGAGGAACATGTCTCTGAGGTAAAATGCGAAACCGCAGTGATGTACACTGCCATATTGACCCTCCCTAGCAAACAGCTGTCCTGTGCTGTCTTTAAATGAGCCATGAAGTCATCTATAACTTAGAAGTAATGATTTTAAGTATCTAAACTTTTATGCTGTGAGATTTTAAAAAAAAAAGTTTCAGTGTGTAGTTCCTGTGTTTGCACCAAAAGGAATAGCAATCTGTTTATTGAATTTACATCAAATAGCTTAAGCGTCTTATGATGAATTGTCTTGAATATATACAAGACAGGCTCATTGGAAATACATGCTTCAGCCTACATTTTTTTTGTGAAACCTCAACATACACTTACCGGCCACTTTATTAGGTACACCTGTCCAACTGCTTGTTAACGCAAGTTTCTAATCAGCCAATCACATGACAGCAACTGAATGCAATTAGGCATGTGGTGGACATGGTCAAGACGATCGTCTGAAGTTCAAACCGAGCATTAAAATGGGGAAGAAAGGTGATTTAAGTGACTTTGAATGTGTTGTTAGTGCCAGACGAGCTGGTCTGAGTATTTCAGAGATTGCTGATCTAATGGGATTTTCATGCACAACATCTTTAGGGTTTACAGAGAATGATCCGAAAAAGTGAGTTCACTGTACTCAAATGGCCTTCACAGTCACCAGAACTCAATCCAATAGAGCACCTTTGGAATGTGGTGGAACGGGAGATTCATCATGGATATGCAGCGGACAAATCTGCAGCAACTGTGTGATGCTTAAACTTATTTATATAAAGCAGCTATATCGATGTACTAATTCATTGCTGAAAAAAAATTTATATGCAGAATATACAGATCTTAAAGTTCTTGAACATATAGCAGATGGAAATATCTCAGATGTAGACATTGTGGAGTGATGAGGAAGATGAAGTTTGCTATAAACAAATTAAAGTAAAAATGTTACAATGTTTGTGATTTTAAAAATAAATTTCGAGATTATATCAGCAATCATTATAATTTAATCATTAAAATTCAATTAAAGAAAAATTAATTATGGAAAATTGTACACAAATGTTTCTGAAAGCTGATCATGACACTCAAATTTGGAATAATCATGAATATGGAGCAGTTTTTGTGATGCAAACATTAAAATGTATTAGTTTACCAATCTCTACAATTTTTAATTAAAATGTTCTGAGGTCATGATGTGTTGTTGTTCAATGAATGTCTTTATTAATTGACAACCTGTACCTATTGACCTTATTCTTTACATACGAGCAGGCACAGCCATTGAAATCTATTTGCTTCCGGTGTCCAGTGATTTTTAGATGTTATAAACAGCTCGTTATGCTGCCTAATGCTGCAAACTGATATTTTCTTATTGTATTATTCTACTTTTTATGTATAGTCGTGAACACACTCGTTTGTAGATCAGATTGTTTGACCGTTTTCCTGTTTACTATTCCTAGTCATTTCTCCCATAGGCAACTGAATCGGAAGTTCTAAAACAATTGCAAGAATGAGGAATTCTTTGCAGAATAAGGTCAATAAAATAAATGAGAAGGAATGAAATGGTTGCCACTTTATTTCCACAAGTCTTCATTTTAGCCTAAACCATACTAGCCAACAATTATCTTTGAAATTCTGGGAGACCGGTGGTTTGGGAAGGATGGCGGTGTGTGTTTGTCTGAAAAACACAGTTGAGAACCGGTTTAGTAACTGTGCTGTACTGTTAGTAAATGTTCTATGGACTGGGTTTTGAGCGGCCACTGCAATTGGATAAGTACAATACCAAAGTTGGCAAACACGGGGGTGTTACAGACACAGAAATTCTGGGAGTTTTCTGGGAGAAATAACAAAACGGGAGGGTGGCGGGAGATGGGTCTGAAATACGAGAGACTCCTATGAAAAAATGAGAGTGTTGGCAGGTATGGCTTAAATAAAAGTAGTTCATTAGATTGATAATGTTTGTAAAAGTGCACAAATGTTGGTAGATCATTGTTTTCGACAAACAGAGACGCAGTATTTGCACGTTTTCATTTAGAGTGGTTTATACCTACTGTTGTCTCAGCTTGGATATAATTACGCTCTTCAGTGTGAATGTGGCCCATGCATCAACAACAGCCCACAAATCCTATAGCAGGTTAAGAAGTAATATAAGAACTGTAGGTTGGTCCTGTGCTACATGTTTAATTGAATATACATGTTCATGGTCATTCATCTGAGGCATAGACACAAAGCCTATTTCATACATTCGCTCTCTGCGGCTCTCTGATGATTTATTTGTTCTCTTCCTGCGCAGCTGCCCCAGAGATAAGTGGCTGTTTATCAAATTGCCTGTCAGAAACACTCGGCAGATTAATCCACAGCTCTTATCGCTGCGCTGAGAGAAAACTTCCCAGTGCTTTTAATTCACTGAATTGGATTACAGTATTACACAAGCACCTCTCGCGACTGGAGTGCACAGCTCGTTTTAATACAAATACTCTCCCTTACACCCTGTCCATGCTGGAAGCGGACGGCATGATGTGACAAAACTACAGTGCTCCTGTTAGAATCAGCGAAGCAGTCCAAGTTGCTAGATTTTGTGGTGACAGTAGCAGTGGAAGTGCAGAGAGTGCTGGTTATGTGGTTCACTTCCTCAAACTGTTTTATGGTGGATGTCTGTGGGAAAGTCTAATGGAGTAGAAACAGTGACTGGACAGTTTCTAAATGGTCTTGGTTGTCTAGTTTTCCAAGTAACATTTTCCATAGATAAAAGACTTCATGAAACTTTATGAAATAAATATAAAGATTTTAAGAAATATTGTTTAATTGTTAATTATTTATGTTAATTAATTATTATTAATTATGTTGCAAGCCACTGGACAAACTGGTAACAGCATGAAAGCTGTCCAAATGGAGGTAAGCTGTCAGCTGCTAGCTTTCGTTTTAAAGACGAAATGCAGCCATACCTACTTCTGGTTACATAATTTGTGAGCTCCAGAAATGAATATAGATCTACATTTTCAGAATGAGCCTGAAGTAAGTTGTGTGCTTTGCATTGTTGTGCACTTTTTGGTTTTGTACTCTTGAGTCCTGATAGATTGTTTTGGTATAATTGGAAATAGGCGGTTTTAAGAAAGAAAAAAAAAAGAGAAATGTTGAATGTAAGGAAAGCATGTCTGGTCTGGGTCCAGCTCGTCTGATGGGGTGCCGTAACATTTGCAGTTTCAATCCGTAGCTCTATATGTAAAGTAGCCCCATGAGACTGCAGGAAAGGGGGCTCTGTTCAGCCGGATGAGTGATTGGGGAGATTTAAAGGCTGCGCGGGCGAGATGGATGGAGAGATGGAGAGAGAGATGATAGATGTGGTAGGCGTGTGTGAAATGTCTATTGGAGTCTCAGGTGTCAGAGGCTCGACAGCTCCCCGTGGACCGTAAACTTGTGAACTTTGTCGTCTATTTACTCACTCGCTGTCTCGTTCGCTCGCTCATTGAGCTTTAAAGAGTAGGCTGGGCGGCTCGTTGTCATAGCGATGACTGACAGCCTCGAGTTCCTTTGGTCCATAAAGATTGGTAAAGAGTAAGAGTTTTAAATAAGCCCTTTAACGCCACGACTGGGACTAATCTAACATTTATCACTTATTTTCAGCCAAATATATATATCTAGTTCTGGACTTTTTTACTCTATACTGATCTAAGAGCCAATCCCACAGCAGAAATGTGTAACAATACAGAATTTTCAGCCACCAAAAATGTATCGGTCATTGTTGGGGTATTGTTTTAAATCTGGAAGCATTAACAACTGATATCAAGAAATGTATCATTATCGTTCAATATGAAAAATTATTATCGAGATTGCATTTTTGCCATATCGCCTAGCCCTACCATAAAGGTACAAAATTGCACCTTTAAGATACCAATGTAGCGCAGTGACAACATCAACTTTATTTCTGAAGTGGCCTTTCCACTCCACATGACATTGGAACACGACTGTTGGAATACGCCCCATTGTAGCAATCGCACTGAATTTTCAGTGTTGTCGGGCACCATGTGCCAAAAATAAAGGAGTGCAAAAGCAAGAGCCTTTATTCTTTGTGTGTTATGTGAATACTAGAAATTCATAGACACTAAAATATTTAGAGGCAATGTGGAGACATCATTAATATATATATATATATATAGATATTTATGATTCAAAAAAATGATTCACGTTTTTTTTTATATAGACTTTTTTTTTCTGATTCAAAGAGTAACAAAAAATAACAACAAAACAAAAAAAATTTACGCACATTTACATCTGGTTGGCTTGTCACATGTAGTCTAGTCGTAGAAGTTTAAATATTTTAACAGATCTGAAGCTCAAATCGGATCTGAATTTTCCGAGATAATCGGAACTCCACGCATGCCAACATGGGGAGAACATGCAAACTCCACACGGAAATGCCAACTGACCCAGCTGAGGCTCGAACCAGCAACCTTTTTGCTGTCAGGCGATCATGCTACTCACTGCGCCACCCTGACGCCCTCTTGTATGAACTGTCCCTTTAAAGTATTCTTGGGCTCTGTATGTTACACTTGATAGCTTTTTTGACATCACTTACAGAGGAAGCACAGATGTATTTTCAAAGTTTGCAAAAAAGATGCATTTTCATTAAGTTGTTAGAGTAGCTGACTGTAGTATTTGTAACCTAGTAACCAACAGTTAACAAAGCAAGCGTACTGGAAAGACCTTATTAGTTGCATGGGTGTAATGTTCATTATGTCTAAGTTTATTCAGAAAAATGCATTTCCTGTTATCCATATTACAGGGATAGTTCACCTAAGAATGACAATTCTGCCATCACTTACTCACCCTTCAGTTGTTCCAAACCAGCTTGAGTTTTATTTTGTTCTTTTGAACACAAAAGAAGAAAATCTGCAACCATTAACATCCATATTATTTGATTTTTCCTACTATGGATGATCTGTGGATCAACTGGTACCGGGCTGCATAAGAAATCATTAATTATTTCAGTTTTATTTATCTGAGTCTGTACAATCTTTTATTTTGAAAAATCTTTTATTTTGAAAAATTAGAAGGATTTCTAATCTAACGCCAAATTTAATCCACAAGCAGCAAAATGAGTAAGAAACAGACGTCTTTGGAAAGTTTCATTGCTAAGGGGAAAAGGCCCTGTGAAGGACCAGCAAACTGTCATGGAATGGATCCGCAACCCATTTGTCAACAAATAAGGTTGAATCCAGCATGTCTGTGCAAGAAGATCAACTGCTAAAGATCGCAAATGACAGTAGCCTTATTACGTCTTTTCTAGAGTTCAGCAAGTTTGTTATTTCTTAAGTTTGTTAAGTGCGGCATGAAGGCTGACTTTCGCCTGGCACGCTTTGTGTTATTAATTTTATTTTAAACTTGCAAATAAAACACAGTTACAGAGAATTAATAGCATAGCCTACATGCAAAGTCATGATTATTATATATCCAAAGATGAATAAAAGTGACAATTTTTGATTATGTCCTATTTGAATTAATTTACGCTAATAAAACTGAAACAAGATCATAAAACTGCAGCGCATTAAACAAGATGTCTACCGCGCAACACCAAGCAGACGCGCACTACAATTTGAAGCACAGGCAGCGTGACTGTCTCTCTCAGAAGATGGCATGACCGCAGTCACCCAGTCGCGGACCTCCTTTGACTGCACGTGCACCTCACAAAATGGACGAGGCTTTTATACTTGACGCGTTCACACAGGCTTCCAGGCCTTCCAGATGCACGTGGTTGAATGAATACCACAAGAGCACCACCAGTCGCATGAGAAGAACTGATTGATCAGCTTCAGCTTGTATGGAATACACACATTTCGGTAGACTAATTATCTTAGACAAACACAGAACGCCCAAATACTGCAATGCTTTGTATTTTTTCTCTATAAATATAACTTGCATTATAGTGACAGCAATGTTGATGGTTGCCTAGCAACCTACGAGCCCCGCCCCTGGTCCGCGATAACATTTTAAAAGGGTTGACTGGTTATCGGTGATAAAAAGGTTGAGGACCACTGCTCTAAAAAAAAAAACAATGTGTGCTAGCAAAATAAACACTGTGGATTTTGGTTTGATGTGGACTTTAAAAAGTGGGTGGGTCAGCTTGTTGTCATGGTGATGACTGACATCCAAGTGTTCTTTCAGTCTATAAAGACTAATAGACTTTTAAATTAACCCTCTAAGCCCATGGCCAGCTTTTACGTATCTAAAATTCATCACCACTTCTCATTTCATGGCTTTTACATTCATTTTTAACTCACTAGACCAGTCGAGCGATAAATGCGTGCATCATTTACATGTGAGTAGCCGTCCGTGTGTCGTTGTATGTTTTGCATGCAGAAATTATCAAGTGGCTCTAAAAATCCCACTTTCAGCCATCTCGAAAGATGTTTAAACTATGCAGAGCTGCTAAATGAGATCCACTGTGTCCCCCAGCAGTGTACATGACCAGAGTTCTCCACACCAGCAGGCTTATGGGCATTAAAGTGCCTCGGTGACGCCAGGAATCCATTACTCTGCTATTTTGAGCATTCTACAGATTGCTCCCTGCGCAGAATAACAAGCAGCCGGGAATGGTCAGGAAAGCTAACGGAAGGTCCGGATGACTGACAGGAGATCAGTGGCAACAGCCTGAGAGTTCGGCTTGGGCCTGGTTAACTGACAGCAGATCAGTAGCGATAGGACAGGGGGAAAATGAGAGTGCTCTGAAACCGCTTTGCTGGGGGCCAAAAGCCTGCCACAGACCGAGTGTATGAATGGAGCCGGGGACCGGAGGAGACAGCAGCGGAGGGAGGAACGACGACCGGTTGGACAGAGATAAGCGGAGCTGAGAGAGGAGGTGATGAACACGTGAGGAGACAATAGTTAAGGGCAGTTAGAGGTGGCGGAAGGGAAGGTTGATGAGGAGATGAGACCAAGATGTGTGTGTGTGTGTGTTTCTCTGTGAGTGTGTATGAAGGCAGAATGATGTGCCGATGAGGATAAGAAAAAGAGAGGTAAGAGTTAGGGTGTGATGAAAAGAGATATTTTTATATACTTCTCTTAAATCCACATCAGTTTACTCACAGTTGTCCTGCTGTGAGCTTCCTACTGCGCAAATGAAGATGATGATGAAGTCACTGGTCTAGACAGAGAATGGAGGGCTGTTGATTATGTGTGTGTGTTTGTGTGAGAAAGAAAGAGGCACTGCAGAGTATATTCTGATTTTTATTTTATTTTAAACACTAACCATTTTTATTTGATTTGCCTCTTGTTATTTTTTTATGCTATATTGAAAGGATAGTTCACCCAAAAATTTTAAATTCTGCCATCATTTACTCTAAGTGCCCCACTAAGAAAACAATTTTGTATTGCATTTCTTGACTCCTAATGTCGCTAGTTAAAACACTCTAATTTCTAAATAATTTCTAAAAGATCAATCTCTACCAAATGGTTGATATGTCGGCTTTATATACTATAAAAAAAAAAAAAATGAAGTGTAAAGCCAAATAATCTAAGATTTGGATTAAGATCAAAATAAACATGTTAACATGTTCTCATTTAACATGTTTTCTTGTTTGTTTTTTTACAATAAAACCAAAATCAACTGTAGTAGTGCAACAGGATTATGTTTGTTTGATTATTTTGTAAACCAACAATGCTCTTTAGTGTAAGCCATTATATAAAATTAAATTCTTTAAATGACTTTATCAGTCTTTATTTAAAACAGTCAAAATATGATCGACTATTTGGGTAGAGCTGGCAGTTAAAGGGTTAACACACATAACACGTAAATCCACCGGAGGGCGCTGTCGATTGACTGACTGACTGACCAATCTGACCCACCCTCCTCCTTCCCTAAACCCAACAAATAGTATTTTCAAAAGCACTGATCGAACAGCGTCATACCACACCGTAGCGTTCGTTTTAAAGACGAAATGCAGCCATACGTACTTCTGGCTAGAGGTTGACCACATTTCTTGCGGCATGGGATTAAAATTCAGTCCGGCGCATATGTCTACTTCTGGCTACATAATTTGCGATCTCCAGAAATGTATATAGGGGTACGCTTTCAGAATAAACCTATGTTGGCTTTATCTTTAGTATACTTGTTTATTGTTTTTCCATATTAATATATTTTACATTTTGCTTATTTTATTCTATTTTTTTAATTTGTTTATTTTGATCAGATACCTCTTGCTTTATTTTAAAACACCTTTTTTTAACAATGATACTAATTTACCTTAATATATATATATATATATATATATATATATATATATATATATATATATATATATATATATATATATATATATATATATATATATTCATTCATTTTCTTTTCGGCTTAGTCCCTTTATTAATCTGGGGTCGCCACAGCAGAATGATCCACAACTTATCCAGCACATGTTTTACACAGCGGATGCCCTTCCAGCTGCAGCCCATCACTGGGAAACACTCATACACTCTCATTCACACATATACCTGTACACTACGGACCATTTTTAGCTTACCCAATTCACCTGTACCGCATGTCTTTGGACTTGTGGGGGAAAACGAAGCACTCTGAGGAAACCCACGCGAACATGGGGAGAACATGCAGAACTCCACACAGAAATGCCAACTGACCCAGCCACTACCTACTGTGCCACGGCATCGCCCATATATATACATTTATATATGCGTGGCGTGGCGCAGTAGGTAGTGGGTGAAGTTTCTGTGTGGAGTTTGTATGAAAAATGTAAAAAAGAAAAAAAAATTAAAGGGGGCTAATAATTCAGACTTCTGTATATTTATATATATTTCCCCACAGTCCAAAGACATCCGGTACAGGTGAATTAGGTAGGCTAAATTGTTCGTAGTGTATGAGTGTGTATGGATGTTTCCCAGAGATGGGCTGCAGCTGGAAGGGCAACCACTGCATAAAACATATGCTGGATAAGTTGGTCGTTAATTCCACAGTGGCGACCCCGGATTAATAAAGGGACTAAGCCAAAAAGAAAATGAATGAATGAATATATGTATATATTCTTTTAATTTCTGATTTTTAAAACCAATATTATATCTCTTAATTTTTGCAGTGTAATTTCTATCTCTTCATCTATTACTTAAATCACCACATTTTTCTTTCTTCTCCGATTCTTCCTGCCATCTCTGTGACCTCTTTCTGATCTTTTCTCGTCCTTTTCTTCATGGCTCTTTCTTTACCAAGCTCCACTCGTCCTTGACTATTCAGTTATCTTGTTTTTCTCTAGTGTTTATTTCCTTTCCATCTTCTAATTTCTCACCTGCTCCCCCTCACTCTTTTCAAATCCACCCTTTTGCATTTCTCCCTCTTCTTCTCTCTCTTCTTAATCGTGACTGTGATGTCTTGTTGTTGTTGCTCACAGAAATTGGCCTGTCATAATCTATGCCGCTGAGTAATCAGTGTTCGCTTGTGTTCCCGAAAAAAGTACGGCCAGAAAAATCGCCGAACTTCATTCTCTGCACCAAAGAAAGATGACGGCCATCACACCTGGATCTGCACTCACAGACCAAAGAGACAATGGAAATTGTGGGGGTGTGCCGGAGAGAGACCAGAAATTGACTTCCAGCGGCATCCATCCTAATACCCAAACTGTTTACTGTCAAACTCCATCCAATAAGTATGATTCGCTAGTGAGTGAGACAGATAGAAATTGGGAAAAATGCTTTGTTCTGTCCTATGTGCTGTAATGATGTTCTAGAGTAGGACAAATGGCCAGCTTTGCTCACTTTTTATTGTATCTATTCTCATGTTTAGCCCTGATTCATGGGTAATTATGAGAGAATTGATTCTTTGAAACTAATTAGCCTCCATTAGAGTTCAAATATGAAAACAAACTACCCAAGTGGACTTTTCTAGTGGGCAAAAAAGCGAAAAACAAAAGCTCTGTTTTATTTTTCTCAGACCTGTCGGTTCCTCTCCACCAATCACACGTCTTTAATCTGTATATCCCACCCACTACATCTGTCTGCATAAAGGGAGGGTGTGTTTGGGAGTCATTAGGTCTGATCAGTTCATTAAAGAGATTGAGCGAGCTGCGCTAATGGCCACTTGAGTGGTGGTATCATGCCGTGGAAGATTGTCATTCGTTATTTCTCTCCTTTTGCTTCTCTTGCTCTCTCCTTCTTCTCCTTGGTAGTCTCTGTGGGATTAATTGAAGGAGGAGAGCAAGAGGGAGCGAGAAGTGGAGAGATGTGGAAAACAAGGAGAAACATGGAAAAACAATCTCTTGCATCCCTGAGGGAAGGAGTGATGTGAAGAACTCGTCTGAGGGTGTGTTCCACCTGAGTGAAAAGTCAAGGTCAAACACGGGCCATGATTCTTCAACATCAGCCCAAATCACAGCTGCGCTCATCACACACAGAAACAGATGTGTGCAGAAAGAATAGTTACAGTTAAAGGGATATTTCACACACAAATGAAAATTCAGTCATGATTTAATAACCCAACCTGTTTGAGTTTTTTTTGCTGAATATAAAAAAAGATAGTTTGAAGCATGTTTCAAACTGATATCCAATAGCTTCCATGGTATTGGTAACAACTTAGGTCACAATTCATTTTCCTTTGGCTTAGTCCCTTATTTATCAAGGGTTGCCAGCTATTCCAGCATATGTTTTACACAGCAGATGCCCTTCCAGCTGCAACCCAGTACTGGGAAACACCCATACACTCTCACATTCATACACGCACTCATACACTATGGCCAATTTAGTTTATTCAATTCACCTTTACCACATGCCTTTGGACTTTGGTGGAAACCGGAGCACTCGGAGGAAACCCACGCAAACACGGGAGAACATGCAAACTCCAAACAGAAATGCCAACTGGCCCAGCCGGTACTCAAACCAGTGACCTCTGTGCTGTGAGGCAACGGTGCTAACCACTGAGCCACTGTGTCGCCCCTACTAAGGAACATTTCATATCTTAATAATAGGCAGGTAAGAAGCCAGTAATTAATGGCATGAATTGTGACCTAAACTAAAGTGTTATCATGGTATTTTTTCTTGCAATCAATGTCAGTGGCTTTCAAAATGCTTTAAAATTCGACAACAACAAAAAGATACTCCTGAAGGTTTGAAACCATGTAGATTTCTGGGTGAACTATACCTTTAACATAGTCAATATATACCCATCAGTATTAGAATGCAAGTATTAATTCAATAAACTGATCTTTTATATAATTTACCCTGATTAACCCAAAACTGTATGAATTTCCCCCAGCAATTTCTGGCAATATATAACGACTAACAAGCAAATAAAAAAGTAAATATAACATGCACTGTGACCTATAAGTTTTCCGATACAATTTGGAAGTTTTGTGCAAGGAACCATCCAGTTTAATTTCCAATGCACTCTCGCTGTCAATTTTATTTACTCAAGACAACAAAACTGTTTAAATGTTAGTTCACCCTATATTAGAAGTTCTGCCATGTTTTTCATGTGTTTAATGTTCTCATGTTCTGTCAAATGTGTTAATCTTCAGAACACTACACTGAAAAAAAAATCAGTTATTTCACATATTTTTTTTCCCAGCAGCTGGGGTGCCGGGGAAAGAAAAAACGTAAAATAATGGATGTTAAATTACAGATATTTTCAGTAAAAAAACGACGTTAAATTACAGAAATTTACAGTAAAATAACAGACGCTAATTTACTAAAATTTCGAGTAAAATAACAGACATTCAATTACAGAAATTTACCGTAAAATAACGAACATTAAATTACAGAAATTTAAAGTAAAATAACAAATGTAAATTACAGAAATTTACCGTAAAATAACGGGTGTTAAATTACAGAAATTTACAGTAAAGTAACAGACATTAAATGACAGAAATTTACAGTAAAATAGAAGACATTAAATTACAGAAATTTACCATAAAATAACTGCTGTTAAATTACAGAAATTTACCGTAAAATAACGGCTGTTAAATTACAAAAAATTACTGTAAAACAACAGATGTTAAATTACAGAAATTTCCTTAAATGTAAATTTCCGGTAAATTTTTGTAATTTAACGTCTGTTATTTTACAGTACATTTCTGTAATTTAACAGCAGTTATTTTATGGTAAATTTCTGTAATTTAACGACTGTTATTTTAAGGTTTGTTTGTTTTTTCGGCAGCCCAGCTGGCAGAAAAAAAAAAGTTAAATAACGGATTTTTTTTACAGTGAAGATATTTTCATAAATAGTGAATATTGTAAAATAAAGATAAGAATTACAATAAAAATTGCATAAAAACACAAACATAACATTCTTTTTGAATACATTCAACTTTTTTTCCTGTAACTTAGAGATTAATTTCAACACCATTACTCCAGTCTTCAGTGTCACATAAATAATAAATGTTTCTTGATCAACACATCAGCAAGTTAGAAAGATTTCTGAGGGATCATATGGCACTGAAGTGGCGTAATGATGCTGAAAATTCATCTGTGAGTCAAATCAGTTACATTTTACAGTATATTCACAGAAAATAGTTATGTTTAAGTGTGTTAAGTAAAAATATTTAACAATATTACTGTTTTTCCTGTATAATACAACATAGAGTGAACTGAAGAAATCATTTAAAAAATCTCACCATTGTAAAACTTTTGAATGGTCTATGCTATTTGTGCATGGGAAATGGACTGTTTGGAGATACTAGGCCACTAACAAAATAAAAACAGCACAATAAAGAGATACTGAAGATTTGAGAAGCTTTGGGCTAGAGACTCAGAAAGCCTCTGAAAATGTGTTTGTGTCCTTATCTGCATGTCTGCGTGTTCTCACAGACACCTGTAGTTCAATAATGTATTTAAAGGCCCATTACCCTTTTCCATTATTTAAATAACCCTTCCTTTCCCTTTCTTCCCCCGCGGTAGAAAGATGGGGAAATAAGCATGATTTTGGCTGCAAGCAACAGGCAGGATTGAACTTTTTTTTCCCCCTCAGGCTTTCTAACACACATGCAAACAACAAATAAGCAGAATAGGGTGCAGATGGAATGAAAAATAAACATGGAGCTACCTTTTTAATTAAAAACTAAAGAAGTGTTAGATGAGACCTGTGCATTTTGAAATATAATATCCTGTAAGTCTAAAAAAATGTCTGTAAATAATTGAGGACATGTTGGATCACCACCTATTGTTGCAAGCAATCCCTGGATGCCGCAGCAGATGTTGCAATCGTTGGTAATTATAGGAATATTACTTTGTAAAGGTCATTTGTTTCCATAGAAATCGTGTCGATGTTATCTGTGGTAAAGTCTAAAAAAGCTCTGGAATCCCATATGACCCCTGGCTTGCACTGAAGTCCTCCAAGTTTAATGTAATACTCTGACCAGAGATATCCACTCCGATATTAGCCCCTGTGCCTGTGTTGGATTAATAGGGTTTTCTAATGCTCAAATAAGACATATATATCTTCCTGTGTCCACAAGGAGTGCAGTTCTTTTAATGGAGAGTTGTTGTTTTCTTCAGTAAGATGCACTTGGGTTCAGAGTGACAAGGTTCTTCAGTGTGCAAAAATTTGTGTAAACTAAAGCACTCTTGTTCCTTCAAGGACTCTTAGTGGCTGTCTGTTCCTCTTACCTCTCGTTTCCTGTTTTCTTCACATTATGAAAAGAGTTATTATTTGGTATCCTGGTTTTTATTATCTTTTTTTTTCGCTCAAGGACAAATCTTTCTTCTCTTTTATCTATTTATTTTTTTTCCTGTTCTATTATTTTCTCTTCATTTGTTTCCTTTCTGGAGACACCTCAGGAAGATGAGTGTGATGTGCAAATGTTTTTTAGACACATTTCTAAATTCAGGTCATCTTAAGCTCTCTCATTTATCATATCTTATGAAGGCCAATTTCTTGTAACAAAGCAGTCTGTGCAAGTAAGTAGCAACTTTTGCATGTGCGTGAACTTTTTTAAATATATTGCTTTTATGATTGTATTTGCCCTGAATGAGTTGGAATAACCATCAGTGTGTTTTCGGAATGAAAGGGAAAGTCTAAGCAAATCGATCCATAATTAAGGAATCACTCACTTAATGGGGAAATGTATTAGGATCTCATTTGTATTTGTAATCATATATGTCAAGTGTTCGACATCATTGTACAGTATCAGTGCATGGCAAAAACGCAGCATCTAAACCATTATATACAACCCAGGCTCATTCTGAAAACGTAGCCCTATATACATTTCTGGAGAGCGCCCAATACATTCTAGGAGATACATATTTTGCAAATTTTGTTTTTGCAAATCTACTAGAGGATCTCAAATTTATCTCGCGAGTGCCATTCGTGCCTGCTCTTCTCACAACAATCCACCAGAGGCCATTGTCGACTGACTGACCAACCAACTGATAACCCCACCTACCCCCTTCCCTAAACCCAACCAATGGTGTTTTCAAAAGCACCAATTGACCATTGCCCACCCATTTCCCTAAACATAACCGACAGTGTTTTAAAAAGCAATCCTGAAAAAGAACTCCCCCCGATTTCCACCACATTTTCAGATTTGACCACATTCTCACCCTGTTATTTACTTGTTTATTTAATTTTTTGGCTTTTGTTTTTGTCTTACCAGCTTTCTGGAACCATTCTTCACCAGGATCAAATCCTGTGGTCATGGACAACTCTTCTCTGCATTTCAAGTTCACCGATGTACACTGCAAGCCACTGGACAAACTGGTAACAATGTGAAAGCCGTCCATATGGAGGTAAGCGGTCAGCTGCTAGCACAAAAAACAACGATGCCATACCGCCCCGTAATGTTCATTTTAAAGACGAAATGCAGCCATACGTACTTCTGTCTACATAATTCATAATTCAGGGCTACAGTTTCAGAATAAGCCTACAGTATGTTAGTTTTATGCATATATAACTTTAGATTGACATTACGTTTTGTGTTTTTATACAACATTTTCAGTCAAAAACTTGGAATTTTTTTTGCCTGTTTGTTTATTCGACAATGGCATATTGGTGACTGAAAATGTATAATTTGATAATGTTTAAAAATCCCAATTTTTTTAAATACCTCCATTGTTACACTATGTAAATACACCTAAAACAGCAATCTTTGAAAAAGTTGACATCATGTACATCAGTATTATATGTTAGGTATGTGTAGACATTGAGTATGTTTTCATGGACACCAATAATCTGATATAATTGTGATTAAGATAATACTCTGATTAAGTGTCTACCGTGTAGATAATACTCTGATTAAGTGTCTACCAGCTATTTTTGATGACCTTAATAGGACTAAAGTGCCAATCGAACTAAACAGAAATCAAAGTAATACATGTGGTGTATACCGATTTTAGTGGCATTATTGAATTACAGACATGTAAACCCCTTAATCAAACTATTAACTTCATGTAGGATTTTCACCGCATTTTGTGCCAGGATAGTCTATACACACATGGCTGTTTGACACTATACTCTGCACCTATTGAGTCAGTGAAGCACTACAGACATCTGTATTGCAAAATGAAGTGTTTTTTCCCCCATACAGCATGTGGTATCAAACTCTATTAAAACAACATTCTTCAAGCAGTTCATACTCGCATCCAATGCTTCGTTTGTCACAGGGGGCATACATGAAATGTTCCTGAATGAGAGTGAAAGTGCTAAACTGCAGTTAAAATCAACAAATTAAAAATGAAACACTCAAAACTACGGTAACACTTTATTTTGATGGTGCATTTGACTATTAGCAGACTGTCTGCTTAATATCTGTTGACCTTCAACAGACATTTAACTGGCTATAAGAAACTTTACTAGAGCATGTCAACTTACACTAACCCTAACCTCAACCCTAACCCCAACCTAACAGTCTACTTATAATCTAATGAGAAGTAGATGCATTGTAACTTAAATTCAACAAGCGGACCATCAAAATAAAGTGTGACCGAAATGACATGAAACTCTGGAGGAAATGTGGATTGCATGGTGACGCAATGATGTTTATCGGATTATGTGCTATAACATGTAAAACGAGATCATGAAAGGAACATTCAAAAAGCAGCTCATGTAAACACCTTAATCAAAATATTGTCTTATTCAGATTAAGGTAAATAATTTGATTACTGATGTCCATGTACCGTATTTTCTGCACCATAAGGCGCACCGGATTATAAGACGCAGTCTCAAGTACGGGGTCTGTTTCTGTACTTAACCCATACATAAGGCGCACGCTAAAACATATAGTCTACAAAAAAAGGTAATGGAAGCAAAACAGTTAGTTTAGTTGAACTTTATTGTCCTATTCAACAATACACTCACGTTTTCTTTTTTAATCAGTCTTCCACAAATCCATCAAAGTTCTCATCTTCTGTGTCTGAATTGAACAGCTGGGCAGTTTCGCCATCAAACATGCCGGGTTCTCTCTCATCGTTGTCGGAGTCAGTCTCGTTGCCGGGTGGCTGTTAAGCAATGATGCTGGCTTTCGAGAAAGCTCGGACAACAGTTAAAGCAGTTACCTTAGCCCAGGCATCCACAATCTATTTACATATGGTGGCATAACTAGTAAAGGTGTGTTCACCTTCTATCATCCATTGCTCCCACGCCGTTCGCAACTTCTCCTTGAACGCCCTGTTTACACCAATATCCAGCGGTTGGAGTTATTTTGTTAATCCTTCCGGAATGACGGCAAGCTCCGAATTCATTTGCTTCACTTGGTTTTTTACAGTAACGGTGAGATGCATGGAGTCGCAGACCAACAGGGACGATAAATGCAAGCACAAACACACATTTACAACACTGGTGCCAAGTACATGTGCTAAAAAACCTGTACAAACTATTTTCTTCGCCCATGTTCTCTCTTCAGCCATGTCAAGTCCTGGTGTGTGGCAGTAAGTCATTCTGTCCATTGTAAATGCTCTCCCTAACGTGACGAGTAAATGAAAACACTGGCATACAAAGTTGTTTTATAGTTTTTCTTGGCACACAAAAGTGTTTTTGGAGCTTTGCATGATTAAAGTTGAACCACTGAAGTTACATGTAATGTTTTGACAGCATTTTTGGTTTCTTTTCTGGACTTTGAACATGGCATGACCCTTGCTGTCTAAAAAGGCCAGCAAGCTTTATTATAAAATATCCTAATTTGTGTTCCAAAGATGAAAGAAGGTCTCAGGGGATTGGAACGACACAGTAATGATTAATTAATAAACTAATTTTCATTTTTGGGTGAACTAATCCTTTAAGCGTCCTTGTTAGCGTGCCTACCTCCCAATCCATAGATGATATTGAAGTTTCTGGAGATGAGCTTAGCAGAGAAAGAACTAGTGGGATATGTGGAGTACCCCTCACTTTTTTGGCCTCAAGAGATACATTAGCGATTGTTGCTAAGGGCTGTAGTCTTTATCCTTCCTTTTAGTGCATCCACTTCCGATTCCCTTGACATTTTCAACCCCTCTTGATGTGCAAAGTTAGACTCAGAGAGATTGCAGTGGTGCAGTGGCTTAGATGGTATTGAGGTTTATGGGATGTGTATGACTAAGGGATAGCTAGTAAATAAAAAGTATAATTAGTGAGAGCTGTGTGAGTAAACCTCACTTTTCTAGCCTGAAGGAATTTCTATATTTTGTAAGTACAAATAGAGGGGTTATATTGGTGGAGTTAGGGTTTGAAAGCCAACTATTAGCAGCTGCACATTTAAATCTATCTATCCTGGCCGCAAGAGACACACTAGCAGTCTGTCGTCTTTAGCATCTTTTTTATAATGCCCAAGTTCTGTGATGGAGACATAGTGGTGCTTTGAACTCCACTCTTTGGTAGTAGAACCAGAGTATGTTAGTGCTGTGGTTTGGAAGGGATTGAGGTTTAAGAGGTTAAATTCAGCTGTGCAAGTAAACCTCATTTTCCTTGGCCTCAAGAACAGTGTTGGGGAAAGTTACTTATGAAAGTAATGCATTACAATATTGAATTACTCCCCCAAACAGTAACTAGTTGCATTTCTTGCTTTTTATGGTAAGTAATGCATTACATTACTTTTTGAGTAACTTTTCAGTACCTTTGAACTAAGGTTTGATCTCTTTCTTGCAGGGTTTTTTCTTCTTAATTTTTTATTAGAGGTGCTGTGCAATACACACTCTGTAACCTTCATTTACCACTAAAAACAGTAATGTAGGATAATGTTATCTACTGAGAACATCCTGAGCCCAGAGCTATACATGCTGCATATACAGATTAATGAAAGTTTTAAGCAACGTTTGCTACTTTTGTACTTTTTGTCTTATTAGTGAAGTAGAAACACTGTCCATTGAGACAATCCTCTTTTCCTTTTCTTCCATGTGTTTAGAATAATGAGAATGCTTCCATTGCAGAAATGTAAGGCTCTGCCATCTTGGTTTTTGTCTGTTCCTGCATTCTCTCATTGAGTGTGTGATTCAACGTGACATTCATTTTAATTCAGCCATTTATTTTTTAAATGATGATTAATTAAATGCATTACATTTGTTTAAAAGTAACTCAAATAGTATTGCTTTTTTTTAAGTTATACATTACTGTAATGAAGATGCTGAGACAGCATTTAAATCCATTTGTAGATTTTAATCAAAGGCTTGCACAGAGACATAAATGTGAAAACAGGCACAGTGTCAAAACCAGATGAGCAGTCCAAATCTTTCAACATGCACAGATCCAAAAGGCGTGAGTAATAAGGCAGGCACTTGGTCAAGGCAATAACAATAAGTTCAAAACAATAAGCAATAGAAAAATCCAAGGAATGCTCGTGAGATAAACAGGCCAGGTCATACAGAAGAAACCAGTCAGGAAAGTCACATGGAACATCGCTCGTTAACACAGGAAAACTGCCAGTACTTCGCAAAGTAACAGTGGCTGCGTCTGAAACCACCTTTTACTCAGTAGCTACTGCATTTAAATTTAAACATATTACTCGGCCATTAGAAAAGACATTCTACACAGTATCAATGTGAGCAGAACGGAGCTAGGACGTACTGTTCTACTGTCCGCCATTTTGTCATGATTACTTGACTTACCCTCGTGAGTTGCGTTGCTTCACTCCAATTCATGAATTATCTCACGGGGCTTCATGGGATAGCGCAGCGTGCATGGGATACGCACTTCAGAATCCTGCCGGAAGTAGTAGGTCATCTGGGTACTTCTCGCATACTGATTTTCGAATTCTATGAACTCGAACATACTACTCGGCTCACATACTGATTTTAGCGTACTATATACAGTAGTATGGAAGTATGCGGTTTTGGATGCAGCCAGTGTCTGAGTCCTCACTGAAATGCTCACCAAACAGGAATTGAGTGCAGGGGAAGCAGAACCAAGTGAGTAATCACGTGAGGGCTCCCTCTGCTGGTGTGGCATTACAGTTACTTAACTCATTACTTAGAAATTACGGGAGAAATAACAAAACGGGAGATTGGTCTGAATTGTAAATTTTGATTTGTGGCGCAGCAAGAATTTATGGAATTAGGCAAACTCAGCACCATACCTACATGCACCTTCTTGATCTAATTTGAATACACAGTCGATTCAAAATCTTTGAGAATGAATTAGTTATAGAAAGAATCACGATGAATTGATTTATTTTTTTTTGTCCGCCTCTCATGTCCTCCCATTCTTTGAGAGTGGTGTGAGAAGAATATTATGGGATATGCTGGTGCTTTGACCTCATTGAAAGTGAGGTTTAGGGGGAGCCGCCACTAAAACCAATGTCTGAACCACAGTGTGAGCAGAATATAACGTGTATTTGAACCCATAGAACAAGGTTTCTGGCGACGCAGTAGGTAGTGCTGTCACCTCACAGCAAGAAGGTCGCTGGTTCGAGCCTCGGCTGGGTCATTTAGCGTTTCTGTGTGGAGTTTGCATGTTCTCCCTGCGTTTGTGTGGGTTTCCTCCGGGTGCTCCGGTTTCCCCCACAGTACAAAGACATGCGGTACAGGTGAATTGGGTAGGCTAAATTGTCCGTAGTGTATGTGTGTATGGATGTTTCCCAGAGATGGGTTGCAGCTGGAAGGGCGTAAAACATGTGCTGCAAAAGTTGCCGGTTAATTCCGCTGTGGCGACCCCGGATTAATAAAAGTTTCTACCAGAAAGACTTTAGGAGGCAGTTAAACGTTTTAACATTTATTGTGAATTGTTTGGATAAATGTAAGTTCGTCACTGTCCTTTCATAAAGTTTTTTGGTGTAAGCCCTGTCTATGGTGCAGAACTCTGGATGAGCTGGCAGATCCTGCCTGAAGATGAACGCAGGGCGAAGCCAGCCCCCGTTTAGATGGGCTTATATGTAGTGTGCTTGGTTGTAATAGGCTGATGAGATGATTATTATTAATACTGTGACATACCAGTCTTCTTGGCAGAACTATTGCTAAATCTTTCATTACTTTTAGCTGATAAACACAAAACTAAAAATGGCCTTTCAAATCGAAAGTCCATACAAATGCATTTTTATGCCAAGGTTTTTCTGCGTCTTTGCGAACTGGCCTTTAAGAAACTTATATCATAATATAAGGCCAGAATTAATACGTTTCAGTCAACTTTGCCATATGTGAAGATGTTTCAAAGACTGAAGTGCTGAACAGAATTGAATTTGTGTCCTTCCATTAACTCACTCCTAGCGATTGTGAAGGTTTTGATAACAGAATAAAGCATTGATTAGTCTATTGAGCGAGTTGTTTCATCTTAATGAGTGTTTTTATTTGACTTTGAAGCCCTTGTGTTGCTTTAGTTTCAGTTTTATTCTTGGACGAAGGCATTCTTTTTTCGCACAGCGTCGGCCCAGACATTCTCAATCTGCAGAGTGGCGAAATCTCAGTTTATTGTCTTTGAACCAAACACAGCGTCTTTGTACTTTTGTATAGTGCTTTTTAGTATGAGCGAGTGGGCGAGCGAATGCGAGAGAGAGTAATTTTGGTTTCTTTTTTCCTATTGTGCCGTCATTCCATCTTGTTACATTTCCATCTTCTCACTTTGCCAGTGAGAGTGAACTAATGCCTCAGACCTCCCTAATGAATCTGTGAGCAATTTCTTGCTTATTTCCATGCGTTTGCCTGGAGTAGACTTCAAGGCTTCAATGCAAGCATTCTTTCTAGATCAAATGTTTGAAAACCTATACATCGCACAAACATATACGCATGTACTGCCGCAGCAGGACAAGACACATTGACCCACTTAGCAGATCTTCCTTATAGCTAACACACCCTCTGTGCATATACACATACATAAAACATCTGCTTGTCCCTTGCGGATATGTGCGACTGTGCACAAACACGCTTAGGGATCTTTTTTTCCTTCCTCCTTATCAAACTCTGATCAACACAGCATCATATGAAATTATAATTACAGTGGCATTCCACTTCCCACTGTTCCCTTCACTAGCATGCGCACACATTCCCACAGCTTCAAGCCCACATAACGTTTCCCACTGTGCCTCAAAAACAGACATCACTAGTCGCTCAGGGGAGCTTCATCAATCCCACAAAGAGAAAAGGGAAGACGCAAACCCTGCAGCCCACATGCAGAGAGAGCCGTGGTCCCCTAAACATGCCTTAATTAACTTGTCTTTGTGTGAATTTGCGTAAGGGTCTGCATGACTGTGATCTCCTGGTGACCTTTCTGAAATCATCACAGCGGTCTTTGTAATCCTCTCATCTCTTATTATTTTCTTTTTTACTTTTTCTCACTTTGTCATTTTGACTCACCTGCATAATGCTAAGCATCTCTGCTGAGAAGACCAGCAGAGGGTAGCTTTTTGGATACTGGTGTGTAGCTAACACTAGTTGACCAGAGTAACTACAATAAAAATATACTAATATTCCTAAATGTATTGTTAAAAAATATTCAATAGTTATCGACATTGAATGATATGAAACATGATATCATAAGAATTTTTTGCAATATCGCCCAGCCCCACTTTGTTTTACTTTGATGAAAAGCATAGAAATTACATAACAAAATGTGACCCTGGACCCCAAATCATAAGTTTCAATTTTTTCATATGCACCATATGAAAGCAGAATAAATTAGATTTTTTTTAAAATTGTTTAATGGTTTATTACCATAGGACAATATTTGGTCGAGAGACAATAATTTAAGGATCTAGAATTGGAGGATTCCAAAAATTTAAATATAGAGAAAATCGGCTTTGAAATGGTCCAAATTAAGCTCTTAGCATTGCATATTTACATTTATATTTAGTCATTTAGCAGACGCTTTTATCCAAAGTGACTTACAAATGAGGACAAGGAAGCAATTTACACAACTATAAGAGCAGCAGTGAATAAGTGCTATAGACAAGTTTCAGGTGTGTAAAGTCTAAGAAGCAAAGCATTAGTAATGTTGTTTATTTACAATAGGACACAAAATTTCTTCATGATACATGACCTTTACCTAATGTTCTAATTATTTTTGGAATAAAATTAAAAAAACAATAATTTTGACTCATACAATGTACAGTGTTTTTACATATTCCCAAAGATATACTCATAAAACATAAGACTCATGGAATTTGTGGTCCAGGATTACAAACGTAAAACAAAAAATTGAAAAAAATGCTTTCACTAATGCTGATACCCTAATGGCTGGTTTACTTCTGCATCAAGTGATCATCATCACCCACAGCACCTGCCTTGCACATAGTCGTGCATTTATACTTCTGCGTGCTGTTTATGTTGCTCTGCAATAACACTTCCGAAACGCTAACTGGCAGTAGGTTTTTATGTTC
>NC_079435.1:47344545-47364545 GCF_903798145.1 Danio aesculapii
AGGTCATAATTATAAAGTTTTCATGCCAATCTTATGAACGCCCCTTAAAGTAAAGTGTTAATAAATCTTAATATACAGTAGTATAAAATTGCATAGAGCAGTATGGTATAAAGCACAATTTATTATGCTACGGCTCAGTTTATAGTGCAGTACATCAATGTTTCCTAATGTCTCTGTTGTCTGATTTGACACTGTGCATCTACAGAGCTCTCTAAAGTCTTCTTGAAAGAGTAATAGCAGACGTCTGTCAACTAGCTGTGTGTTAAAATGCTAAAAAGCTGATTGAGGGAAAGCGCCTCCAGCATCTCACAACTAGCTCTGGCAGATTAATGGATGCTCTCATCAGCATCAGATTATCCCCTCAACAGCGTCAAGAGTGCTCCAACCGCCAAAGTACACGCGCCGATCTTATCTGCCATTCTGTACAACCACAAAGAGGGAATTGTCTACAGCAGCGAGCCTGCGTGTAAACACAATAACGGGATTTTTTTCTGCATGTGATTCCAGGTCATTTAAATTTCTCTCTCCCAGTATGAATATGTATGGAGCCCAGGCTATGATTAGGGAGCGCCGAGATCTCATGTAACATTTATTGAGCACGGGAAGGACAAATACAGCATGTTCCTCATGAAATATGTACGTGACATCTCAATATGCATGTGTCTGCATGGACGCGTGTCTGTGTGCATGTCTTATTAAGTCACGCCACTCTAAAGT
The DNA here is from genome assembly GCF_903798145.1 of Danio aesculapii. Taxonomy (NCBI): domain Eukaryota; kingdom Metazoa; phylum Chordata; class Actinopteri; order Cypriniformes; family Danionidae; genus Danio; species Danio aesculapii. Next base: position 47,345,263 of record NC_079435.1, read on the forward strand.
CAATGACCAGTATGGTGATTTTTTTTGCTGCTGCTCATATAGAATTAATCCATTGTTGTGGGCTATCATACAAATTTAAACTACCTGACAAAACTCTTGCCATCGATCCCAGTTGTATGAGCAACAATAATAATTTGAAGGAAAAATCATGGTTTGGGGTTACATTCAGTATGGGTCATGTGAGAGATCTGCAGAGTGGATGGCAACATCAACAGCATGAGCTATCAAGACATTTGTGCTGCCCATTACCTTACAAACCACAGGAGAGGGCAAATTCTTCAGCAGGATAGCGCTGCTTCGCATACTTCAGCCTCCACATCAAAGTTCCTGAAAGCCAAGAAGGTCAAGGTGCTCCAGGATTGGCCAACCGAGTCACCATACATGAACATTATTGAGCATGTCTGGGGTAAGATGAAGGCATTGAAGATGAATCCAAACAATCTTGAGGAACTCTGTTAGCCATTCCTGATGACTTTATTAATAATTAAGTTATTTGAGTCATTGCAGAGATGAACGGATGCAGTTTTCCAAGCTCATGGGAGTCGTACACAATATTAATTCTTTTTCCACTGCACCATGACTTAAAATTCCATACTGTACATTATTTCTGCTAAATGACAAGACTTTTGTCTCAGCAAGGTCAGACCTTACTGTCCTAATTAAATAATTAAAAATCAAAGCATGATCATATTTTATTTTGGTAAAATAAACGTAATCCAGAGGCCTTTCTTTTCATATAAGCCACTTCTGATACCAAATGATCAACTAGAAGTCAAGATATTATTTGCTGTTCCTAAAACGTGTATAGGCGACAAGACTTTTGTCAGGTAGTGTATGTATCATAATTATAGTAGTCATCATGCACAAGTATTAAGTCTCTTGAGGAAACCTCCAATGCAAACAGTCTCAAGATTATAGGATTATTAGAATTTCTTCACTTTCATACAGATATCAAATTGTTTAACTCTGTAAAATTGTTTGGTACTATGCTACATCAAACATGAAGAGGATTGTGATTTTTCTGTTTATTTCTTAATTTATTGACCATTTACCATCCACCAGTTTTAAACCTTTATTTCTTTCTTGTGTTGAACAAAAATGTAAATTCTGTGATCAATTACACATACTCCACTTGTGAGCGTGCGCACACACACACCCAATGAAGTCAATGGCTGTCAGGTTCCAACATTCTTCAAATATATAGATTCTTGATATTACTTCATTTTTACGGTCACTTTTGCATATTTCGTTGACTAAGTTACAGTACATTGCATCTACATGCCGACTAATTCTCATTAGAGTATTACAGTTTTTTACAGACGCTAAGACACATTTTTCAATACTCTTCACACAATTCTCCTAACCAACTTTCAGCTTGGCAAACAGTTCATTTCACATTCAAAATGCATTACAACTACCAAAACACTTTATTCAGGTCTCAAATAAACTCATTCTTCCAGAACACTAGCAAAGGTTGACAGCCGACAAACACACTTTGTCACCCACAAAACAATGAGCTAAAAAACACTATTAACATGTAGCATTACACAGTGTTTTCTTGTGTAAAACAAGGACGGATCTCTGTTTATAATTGCAATAAATATTGTTTATAACTGCAATATATGTTACTGAAATGAATCCGACATTATGCAGAATTCCCCAATATTTTATGTCGATTATTTATTTTTATTTTTTTGGAAGCAAATACAAGAATTTGTATACACATCATCCACTGATACAGATACAATAGTAATGCTAATCTGGCTGGTTAAACTGCATTTTTAGATGTGAAATATGTTTCAATCAAATATTGCTGTAGAATTTTGCTGTCTTATTCAATTTTGCATTATGTTATTGTTTTGGCAGCTGTTGTGTCTGAGTGAGAAAAGAATTCATGAAATTTGAGAGATGTAGTCATTGAATGCATTTTGTGCCAAAACAATGATAATTGATCCTCAGTTTAGCCCACATAGACTTCTGTTGTGCTCACTGTGTGAAGAGATTTGCAAAAGTGACCTAAGTATTGAAAAATGGGTTCTAGCGTCTGACTGTTTGCTTACAGTTTTTTCAAACTGCTTACACACAAAATCTTTTCTTGTCACACCATTTCTGTAACATCACACTCAAAATGCAAAACTACACCTCAAATCTCCAAAACCAGAAGCTATTTTTTAGAAGCCATTTCTCCTTGAACTCAATTTTCAATTGCATAAAACACTTTTTTTCAAAACTCTACACACAACCCTCTACCTCACACACAAAACTCTAACAGGAATCCACTTGCTTTCCTTTTCCAAACACAACCAATTAAAAGGCTACACTTATTCACAAGGTCGCACACACACACGCTCCTCAAATGTGGAAACACTTCTTAGCTGATCACTAACTAATCGCTGCTTTTGTCTAGTATAGGCCAAAGGTGATGGGACACCAGGCTGTTCTGGTTAAAAAAAAAAGGTTTTCCACCCATCCACAATTTGTAGTTTTGTACCTACCCCATTTTCTCCTTTTCTAAATCCTATATTCTAAATTCTAAAAAAAGAATATAGGAATTCTTCTGAGCCTAGCACTGTGTATGATGACCAACCCTATACCCACATAATGCTTTTTCAGGCAATGGACGGTTCTCCCCCTGACACTCCCCTCACACGCAATTGTGGTTTTTACTGTATTCTAAAGTATATACTTTTGCTTTTTATATTTAATTTTTTCTTAAAATTTTTACATACAGTATGTTTGTTTTATATGCTATAAACAACAACAATGTTTGGCCTAATGAATATTTTCAGTTTTTTCATGTCATTGGAGTTTAGTGTACCTGTTACTCCTCTCAGCAGATTACTGTCACTGTAGAACATTGTATTAAAATGTAGATATAAGCCTAAAGAGCAAAGAGCTTTAGATTTAGAACAACAGTGTTTACATGGTTTATTCATATTATTATTAACATTTACAAAAGAAGTGTTTGCCATTTGATGCAAATGCTTTCTGACTTGTGTATGACATTTTGAATGCAGTTACATTTTGAAGTAGATGTGAGGCGTTTTGCATTTTGTGTGTGCAGTTCTGAGAATTGTGTGTAGAATTTTGAAAAAAGGGACACTGCTTTGAAAACGTGTGTAAGCAGTTGGAAAAAACTGTAATATATGCTGACAATGTTCCACCAGCAGACATTCAACTACATGTCAACTTAGACTAATGCTAATCCCAACCTTACAGTCTACTAAAACTCTAATGAGGTTGGCGCAATAGCCCAGTGGTTAGCACTCTGACATGTGGTGCCAAAGCGTTAAGGAGTTCGAATCCCACCTCATGGACCTTTCTGGATGCTACCCCTCTCTCTCTCTCTCCCACTTCACTTCCTGTCAAGCTACTGTCCTGTCGAATAAAGTCAAAAATGCCAAAAAAAAAAATCTTAAAATATAAATAAACTAATAAAACTCTATTACTGTCATGGATTGGTCAGGCTCTCACGACCCCCACTCACGAAGATCACCATCACCTGACTTCTAATGAGCACACAGCTGCATCACATTCACGAGCACCAGATAAAAGCACAGCACTCCAGTCGCTCATTGTCCGGGCTCGTCTCGACGAAAGCGGACAACTGAGCGACCACTCAGCGTAGTCATCCTCAGCTAAAACAAACGATTTACTTACCTGTTCTCTTTGTATTCCTCCTAGTCTTCCTGGTCCTCCCGAATCGTCCTGTCTTCCAGTCCTTCCAAGTCTGTGTCATCCTCTGTCAGCTGTATCTGGTGTGTGCTGTCCATCCTCGTGTATTCCTGTTACCCAGCCACGGAGGAAAAGACCCCAACATCATTCCTGATCCTCCTGGCTATCCTTCATGTGCTCCTTGTTGTCATTTAATAAACACCCTAACGTTTCCTTACCTCTGTCTCCTGTCCGCTTCATAACAGAAGCCCGGACCTATAACGACGACAACATGAGCACCCCCGATCACCTTCAAGAGCTGGTGGACCAGTTGAAGCGGATTCTACAGCCACCAGCTCCACTTTCCAACGCACCACCAGCACCGAGCACTTTCCGCCTCCACATTTCTTCTTCGGCCCTTCCTTCCAGTCCCATGGCCCGACCAGCGCCCTACTCAGGCGGAGCGGGGGAGTGCAATGGTTTTCTGTTACAATGTTCCCTCATATTCGAAATGCAACCTTCTCTATATCCCACAGATAAGTCGAAGATCGCCTACATCGTATCTCTACTCTCTGGACCTGCACTTAAATGGGCTGAGACGATCTGGAAACCAAGCCGGGCCGGTCATGAATTCCATCACTACCTTCACGGAGTATTTCAAAGAGGTGTTTGGACGTTCTGATGGGGAAGTAGCCGCTGGAGAGCAGCTGTATCATCTAAAGCAAGGTACTCTATCTACACAGGAATATGCTCTCCGGTTTCGCACTCTAGCAGCTGCAAGTGGATGGAATGAGAGATCGTTGTTGACCACGTACCGGCTCGGCTTGGAACCCACTCTCCGAATCCAACTGGCCACATTAGATGATACAATGGGTCTGGAGAGATTCATCCAACATTCTCTCCGATGTTCCGATCGTCTCCGTTCCTATCAACAGGACACCATCACCCCCCTCGTCTGCACTCCTCCAATCGCCTGAGTCAACAGCCTCTCCAGAACCAGAACCCATGATAATAGAGTCTGGAAGACTGACATCAGCGGAAACGACAGAGGAGGCTGACCCGCGGTCTGTGTCTATACTGCGGTGTCAGTGGACACACCCGTATGGAGTGTCCCCTTCGTCCCATTCGGACTTCAGTGAGTGTATTCAGTACGAATATTGAACAATGTAAACCACTTACTACCACCGTACAAATAACTACTGCCTCTATTTCTCTCCTTGTCACAGCCCTCATCGACTCCGGGTCAGCAGGGAACTTCATCTCCCAATCCCTCTGTCGTCAACTCCACCTCCGTACTGAGGCGTCCTCGCATATATACCAGATACAACCGATAACCCAGTGCACTCGATCTTCGACCCGTATCCATCGACAATGCGAAGACATCCTTCTTCAAGTGGGGTTGTTACATCAAGAGAGGATTCAATTTCTGGTTCTGGAGGGTGCAAATATGGACATCATTCTAGGGCGCCCGTGGCTGGTGAAGCACGATCCCATCATCTCTTGGGGCACAGGAGAGATAAAGAAATGGGGATCTGGATGTACACCTGCCTGTTTTCCAAATCTCCCTCTTCAAGGTCGGAACCCCATTTCTTTGTTTGCAACATCGGTCGAGAGCCCTCCTGAGAAGCAGTCTATCCACATTCCTAAGGAGTACAGCTCCTTTCATGATGTCTTCTGCCCCAAGAGAGCTTCCCAGCTACCGCCGCATCGGCCATGGGACTGCGCGATCGACCTAGTTCCAGATGCCCAGTTGCCAAGAGGTAGGATCTACCCGCTCTCGCTTCCAGAGAATCAGGCAATGGAAGATTACATAAGGGAAGCTCTGAGTCAGGGGTACATACGTCACTCAAAATCACCAGCCGCCTCAAGCTTCTTCTTTGTGGCCAAGAAGGACGGAGGGCTGCGTCCATGCATCGACTACAGGGTCCTAAATAACGGTACAGTAAAATACCGATATCCCCTTCTCTGGTACCAGCCGCTTTGGAACAGCTCCGAGAAGCTAAAGTCTTCACTAAATTGGACCTCCGCAGCGCGTATAATCTGATAAGAATACGTGAGGGGGACCAATGGAAGACAGCATTCGTGACCCTACTGGCCACTATGAATATGAGGTCATGCCTTACGGTCTGGTCAACGCCCCCTCCGTATTCCAAAACTTCATTCATGAAGTCCTCCGGGAGTTTCTTCACCACTGTGTAATAGTGTACATAGATGACATCCTCATTTACTCCCGGAGTGAGGCCGAACATCGCCAACACGTTGCGGAGGTCCTACACACATTGAGAGAACATCACCTCTACCTCAAAGCGGAGAAATGCTCATTCCACCAGAAGTCGATTCATTTCTGGGATACATCATTGACCAAACCGGTATACGTATGGATGGGAAGAAAATTGAGGCTGTTCTATCCTGGTCAGAACCCACTTCCATTAAGGAGCTCCAGAGGTTTCTTGGGTTTGCTAACTTTTATAGACGGTTTATCAAGGACTACAGCAGGATTACATCACCTCTCACTAATCTCCTCAAGGGTAAACCCAAAGGACTGGAGTGGACCAAAGAAGCAGCCGCAGCCTTCCGCCTTCTTAAGAAGGAGTTCACAGGGCCCCACTCCTGACTCATCCTGACCCAAATCTTCCTTTCGTGGTGGAAGTGGACGCATCCACCACCGGCGTCGGGGCAGTATTATCTCAACATCATGATACACCGCCCCGACTGCATCCCTGTGCCTATTTCTCTCGGAAGTTGAGCCCGGCGGAGCAGAATTACAGCATAGGAGACAGGGAGCTTCTAGCAATCAAGCTAGCCTTGGAGGAGTGGCGTCACTGGTTGGAGGGAGCCAAACATCCGTTCCAGGTGATCACAGATCACAAAAACCTCCAATACATCAAAGAGGCCAAGAGACTATGTCCACGTCAAGCCAGATGGTCACTTTCTTCTCACGTTTTGATTTCTCCATTTCCTATCGTCCAGGACCCAAGAATCTAAGAGCAGACGCTCTCTCTCGTTTACACGAGCATCACGATCATGAAGAACTCCCAACGAAGATTCTTCCCGAACACATCTCCATTTGTCCGATCACCTGGAACGCTCCTCCAGTCGTTGCCACTCCGGAAGCCCCTGCTCCGCCGGGATGCCCTCCTCATCGGCAGTTCATACCACCTGAACACCGGGTAGATCTGATCCACTCCTTACATACCTCGCTAGGCACTGGACATCCAGGGATCAACAATACTCTCTCGCTAGTATCCCAACGATTCTGGTGGCCAAACATGGCAAGGGATGTGAGGCAATATGTTCAGGGCTGTAAGGACTGTGCCCATCCAAGAGCCCACGTCATCTACCCGCTGGAAAGCTCCATCCCTTGCCGATTCCGAACCGTCCCTGGTCACACCTAGGAGTGGACTTTATCACTGACCTCCCTTCGTCAGAAGGTAATACCTGTATTCTAGTCATAGTAGATAGATTCTCAAAGTTTGTCAAACTAATCCCTCTGAAAGGTCTTCCCACAGCCTTTGAAACTGCCGACAATATCTTTAATCAAGTCTTCAGGTCATTTGGTATTCCAGAAGATATTGTGTCGGACAGAGGTCCACAGTTCATCTCACGTCTATGGAAAGCCTTCTTCAAGCTCCTAGGTGTGGCCGTCAGCCTCTCTTCTGGATATCATCCCCAAACCAACGGGCAGACAGAGAGGAAGATTCAGGAGGTGGGACGGTTCCTGAGGACCTTCTGCAGTGGTCACCAGAACTCCTGGAGCCAGTATTTGGGCTGGGCAGAATATGCCCAAAATTCACTGCGGCAACCCTCCACCGGACTCACGCCATTCCAGTGCGTCCTGGGCTTCCAACCACCGCTCTTTCCCTGGGATGGCGAACCATCTGATGTCCCCGCAGTGGATCACTGGTTCCGGGAGAGCGAGAGAGTCTGGGACGAGGCTCATCAACATCTGCAGAGGGCAGTCCGTCGAAGCAAGGTAACCGCCGATAGGAGAAGGTCTGAAGAACCCAGATACACACCCGGACAAAAGGTGTGGCTATCCACCCGGGACATACGCATGCGACTGCCCTCTCGCAAGTTAAGTCCCCGATTTGTTGGTCCCTTCACCATCGTGGAACAGGTTAACCCCGTCACCTACAAACTACAATTACCCTCTCACTACCGTATTCACCCTACATTCCACGTATCACTCCTGAAACCCTATCACGATCCTGTTCTTCCCTCCACAGAGCCTGACCACGAAGAGGAACCCCCTCCTCCACTGCTCCTAGAAGAAGGAGCCGTCTACGCAGTGAAGGAGATCTTGCGTTCCCGACGTCGTGGTGGCCAGTTGGAGTACCTGGTGGACTGGGAAGGGTACGGCCCCGAAGAAAGGACATGGGTTCCCAGAGCTGATATTCTCGATCCTAGTCTCATGGTGGAGTTTCATGAGAGCCACCCTGAGTTCCCAGCGCCTAGAGGCAGAGGGAGACCACCACGGCGTCGGAGGTGTCGGCCCTCAGGAGCGGGCCCTGGGGAGGGGGGTACTGTCATGGATTGGTCAGGCTCTCACGACCCCCACTCACGAAGATCACCATCACCTGACTTCTAATGAGCACACAGCTGCATCACATTCACGAGCACCAGATAAAAGCACAGCACTCCAGTCGCTCATTGTCCGGGCTCGTCTCGACGAAAGCGGACAACTGAGCGACCACTCAGCGTAGTCATCCTCAGCTAAAACAAACGATTTACTTACCTGTTCTCTTTGTATTCCTCCTAGTCTTCCTGGTCCTCCCGAATCGTCCTGTCTTCCAGTCCTTCCAAGTCTGTGTCATCCTCTGTCAGCTGTATCTGGTGTGTGCTGTCCATCCTCGTGTATTCCTGTTACCCAGCCACGGAGGAAAAGACCCCAACATCATTCCTGATCCTCCTGGCTATCCTTCATGTGCTCCTTGTTGTCATTTAATAAACACCCTAACGTTTCCTTACCTCTGTCTCCTGTCCGCTTCATAACAATTCTCAGTGATGAGTTGCAGCTGAAAAGGTATATGCTGCGTAAAACGTATGCTGGATAAGTTGGCGGTTCAATCCACTGTGGTGACCACTGATTAATAAAGGGACTAAGCCGAAAATAAAATGAATGAATGAATGAATGATAAAACTGTAATGAGAATCAGTTGCCATATAGCTTCAATGTAACTTATCATCAACAAAATGTGTTAAATAAAGTGATACCATATTTTTTCCAATCTCAAGTGGAGGGTGTTTAAGTCATCACAGAATTTAAATGGTTTGTGTGAACCCTTTAAGATATCTTTTCAGTGGATGCAAATATCTAAATTTGCCTCTACTGGAGTGGTAATTAACATTCAGTTTGTTTTTCCATTTATATTCATGCAGGCATGTGATGTTTCTGTTTGTGTCTCCAGTAAAGGAGCTCAACAGCTAGAGCACTTACTCTCCATTTATTAATCATGGTGGAATGAATGAATAATGAGCAAATAACCTCTCATATTGGACAATGACCGGAAAGTATTATGGTTTGCTCAAAGGCTGCAATGTTAAGCAATGTATGTAATTACTTATGACTTCTTTCAGAATCGTTTGTACATTGGAATGCATGAGGTCTGCTTTCACAGTCAAATAGTTTTCAGCCGAATGTGTAAGAATGTGTAACTAACAGTAGTATGAAAGTCTTTTATCATGTTGGTTTTGTACTAAGCACATCAGAGCTGTGGCATTACATTTGTTACAATGGGTTTACGTCAACCTGTCACTTTTAAGGCACACTGTAAAAAAATGTCAAATAATTAACAATTTCTGTATTTTGTGATTCACAAGTGTTTTCCATTTATTTACAGTTGTGAATTGCATTATGGGACCTTGAACTCTGTTCTGTTGCCTTTTAATGTTGAAGATTCAACTCTACAGCTTAAAAAAAAGACTTTCATTGACATTTTAGTAGTTTGGAATAATAAAATGTTTAAGAAATAACATATAAAGAAATCTGTAAAATAACAGAAAACATACTGGCAGTTTATTACAAGATTTTGTACTGTACTATACAGCACCAACCCAGACAATATATCACTTCAAACTATTAAAAATGTTAATAAAAGTCCCTTTTTCCTAAACTTTCAAGGTTAAATTGTTGGAAGAAAAATAAAGCAAAATAAAAACACGTATCACAAAATACAGAAAATTGCTTATTTATGGAGATGTGCAACAGGTTTATTAATTTTTAAAAAATAAAGTAAATGATCACTATTTACAGTAACACTTGCATGGTTTAAAGACAAAAAAGGGAGTTTAAGCATGAAATGACAACGTTTAGAATGTGATTGAAAATATTGGGCCCTATTTTAACGATCTAAGGGCAAAGTCCACTTTTGCTATTAAGGATATAAGGATGGAAAAAAAATACACTCTGTGCCCTGGCGCATGGTCTAACATGGTTGTGCTTGTACTCTTAATGAGTTATGGGTATTGAGCATAACATGTATTAAACCAATCAGAGTCTCATCTCCTATTCCATTTAAGAGTCAGTTGCGTCACGCCATGGCTTCACTGACAAGAAAATAGTTAAACAGTTAAGAGAAAGTCCTCTTTACTTTCTCTTTACTTTACTCCTTTACTTTCATGGATAAGGAAATGGTGGTGTACTCACTCCACTGAAGACATCCAATAGCCTACATATTTAATTTAATTTGTTAAGCACAAATATTTGTTTCAAAACTATTTCTAAATTCAGTTCTAATTTCCATCAAACGAATAAATGAACAATAATAATGAAGTGTGGTCAAAAAAACAGTTATATCCAAACACGCGTCCAGTTCTTATACCTCATATGGTGATGCGTACATCTCTAAAATTCGACAGATGGACAAATCTAAACTTGTTTTTATTAAAACAAATATAAATATGCATATAATAGATAATACTGCTAATAAAAATATCTTTATACAAATTGTCATGAATAAACAAAATAAAACAAAACAAAATGAGGCATGGAGGTAGGGGGGGGGTTTATATTCATGTGGAAAATAATATTTTTGTAACATTTTAATTCCTACATTTTTTTCATATGTAACGATATTTGTATGTTGCTATACATCCTGTGTGGATTAAGCGATGTGTAACAATGTGCAGTAGTTGCATAACTAAAACACTCAGCTTTTAGTTGGTCAATAGCGCAGTCAATTTCAGTCCTTAAAAATAACAAGGCGCCAACAACGTGCCTTAATGTGTCTCCATTTTAGACCAGCACACCCATGAGTCCACAAAGTGGTGCAAATGGATTAAATGGATAAACTATGTGGCACAAAACGTGAAAATTCGTGAAAGTTGCGCTGGTCTGAAAATAGCAACAAATTGCACCAAACACATCTTGCACCTGGGTGTATGATAGGGCCCCATGACTTTTCACTTAAAAAAATATTCATTTTGTTATTTAGCTAGTTTGTTGTTTGCTTCCTTGCTTAAAAATTCTCATTACTTTTTACATCAATTGATGTAATCAATACAAATTTTCTCCAGTTAAAGCCACTTGTTACATAAATCTATTTCAGATGAGTTATATAATTAAGTAACACTTTACCTTTAAGTATTATTTCGTATACACATTTGCTTGCTAGGCTAAATATATGCATATATAAATATATGCATTTATAAATGTCTTAACAATTCCTGAACATTATGCATGCAAATTAGTTGTACAAATACATTTTATTCTGTGTTATATCAACAGTGCCTCTCAGGTGACTGTTTGTACCTTATCCCTTTGAATAATTCAACCATAGTATGTTTTTTTCAAAGAGAAACAGTATTTCTCACTGCAGCTTTCCTTTTTTACTCATTTCATTTTACAAATAGGCTTTTGTGCTTTCTTGTTCATTGACAAATGGTGTATCTTGAGCCAGAACACCTTTCTGCATCAACTTTGAAAATGTGGACTCAGGTTCCCTCCAGATTGTCCCACAGGTCACATTTGAAGGTGAATTCAAAGTTTTCTTTCCAAGTTACAGTAAAGCTGAAACCTTTCTTAAACCACAGCAATCCTAGTAGCAATTTACTGTTTAATTGCAATTTCAGCCTTGGCTGACCGGCTGTGGCCCTACATATGGATTTGAGGCTGAGGAGCTGAAGTCTATCATCAGTTAACCACACTGTCTGCTTTGCGCCGAGTGTGTGTGTTTGTGTGGAGGTAGAGGAGAGCCCTTAGATTCTGGATAATATGCTCTTCTGCTGCCTGAAAGCACTGCTGCTTTTAGGCTCAAAATTAGAGTGCTCAACTGCCAAACATGCATCCGTGGTCTCAAACCACCACAGAAACAGACTGGTTACATTTATACGCTCTCAAGAGCCTCTCGGTGGAGGCCAACAAAACACTGGATGCCACAAAGGGGAGCGAAACTCATTTGAAACATCTTATTTTGTGCGTAGATGTGTCTCACTCTGTTCTTCTAGGAGCCCTGAGGGAAACGGTAGTTTGGACACACTGAACGTATTCTTTTCAAATGTGAAACCTCTCTTAGATCTGCAGAATTTGGCTCCGGCCACGGATTTGAATTCCCACGGACGGTGGTAATTATGTTAAGTGGTATTTGTATCTGTGCTCTCTTTTTTCTCTGCCTCTTACTGTCTCTCTTTCAGGGTTTTTGCTGTGGAAGGGCTGTGCTGCAGGTGTTTTGGGGCCGGCGGAGAGTTTGCAGAATGAATCAGAGGTTTATTAAACAGCAGCCAAAAACCAGAGATGAGATGAGAAGCCAACAGAAAAGGAGCGAGCGAAGAGAGGATGAGATGAAAGAATCTGGAACGCAGGTTTGCAAAGCTTTTGGCAGCTGGTTGTGACATTTGCATTAGCAGACTTTTTTTATTTGAAGGAAGGGGGTCCGAAAGAAATCAGAGAAAATGAGATTAATAAAATGAATCCATTTGATCCAGCAGCTTGAAGATTTCTGTATTTACATTACAAAAGGGTTTCTATCAATCCTCATGTTTTTCTGACGTAAACCTATCATCCATCACTTGGCACAAAATGGAAAGTTTAGCTCCATCTCAGCCAAAGTCTTAAACGGTTTGCAAATCAAATATTCCTGCTGAGTCAGGGTATAACTACAAAATATAACATAAACTCTTTTAGTAAACTAAAACTTTCAAATTAAGGGCAAAATCGCTAAAGGTGGGGTAAACACAACTAACAAAAAACATGCTAAGAACGTTTTGATAACATTTCTATTATGTTTTGAAAATGTTATTTTTAGAAGTTTTTTTAAACGTTGAAAATATTGTTTTCTATGATATGAAAACAGTCCATTTTATCATTCTGCAAACATATGGGATTTACTTTTGAATGTTAATTCTGATACATAAACAAATCTGACTAAAGGGTTTCAGAAACACGCAAATGTTTTAAAAACAATACTTTAAAAATACAAATAGCTTTGAAGAAGTTTCTGTTTATGTTTCTGGAAACAATTTGTTTAAGTAGCTTTAAGTACATTTCAAAAACTTTCTAATTAGGGAAATTATGTTTAGAAATTATATTAATGTCACTTAAATGTTTAAAAACATTGTTTATGTGAGAATCAACAAAAATATTCAACATAGGCTCATTATCACTGTTTAGAGTTTACCATATTCTCATCCTGTTATTTACTTGTTTATTTTATTTTTTGGCTTCTGTTTTTGTCTTATCTGCTTTCTGGAACCATTCTTCACTGGACTCAAACCCTGTTGTCGCGGTCAAGTTTACTCTACATCTGAAGCCTACCGACGTACGCTGCAAGCTATCGCACAAACTGGTAACAATGGAAAAGCCGTTCACACAGAGGTCAGTGAGAAAAGGAACAGCAACATACAGCCCTGTCGTTTACTTTGAAGATAAAATGCAGCCATACGTTGCTCCGGCTACATAATTTGCGATCTCTAGAAGCGTATATAGGGCGACTATTTCAGAATGACCCTATGTTGCACAGATCACAGGAGTTATCAAAAAACACATATTTATTTACAAAAGGCACTTACAACAGGAACTGAACCATCAAACACAGGTAGGACATGGTGATGTGACAATACCAGACAAAGAACTAAATAAACTCAGGGGTATAAATACACAAGACACGACTGATCTGAATAAATATTGAACATATTGAACTGAACATTAACAAATGGTGGGAAAAAACTGAACAAAAGGAATCACTTGACGTAAACAGAAACACATGGAACAAACACATGGGTATCACATGACATAAATACACAATGAACACAACATAGACACACCAGACTTGACAACTATAAGCTTAGTTAATGCGGATTTCAACATTATACAATCATTTTTAAGGTTAGTTTTAGTCTATTGCTATTGTTTTGTATTGTATTACCATTCCTACACTCTGAGAAATAAAGGTACGCGAGCTGTCACTGGGGTGGCACCTTTTCAAAAGGTACACATTTGTACTTGAAGGGTCCATATTTTACTTCAAAAGTATATATTAGTACCTACAAATTTTAAGAGGAACACTTTTGTACTCTTTAGGCACTAATATGTACCCTTGAGGTATTAATATGGACCTTTTAGGTACAAATTTGTACCTTTTGAAAAGATACCACACCAGTGACAACTCGCGTTCCTTTATTTCTGACAGTGTACCATAAAAATGAAATTTCAGATGTTTAAAATTCAGTCAAACCCTAATCCTAAGTATGAACAATGATAATATCGATGTTCATATTAACACAAAGCACCACAAACGATCATCCAGTACTGTATAATTCAAATTCTTATATGTTCCTTTTAAGGAAAAACTTAAATGGCCATGAAGAAGATGGATTCCTTTTAATGTTTTTGTTCTCCTTAAACTACTTAATAAGCAGTGAATTGACATACTCATGATTTATCTCTTATAATGATAGCCAAAAGCAGCTCTCGGCTCTAGTGACACTGCCTGCGGGCCTCAGAGATCACTGTCAGACCTCTTGTCTAGAAGAAGCCATAGCATTTGTGCTGATAAGTGTCTGCATTGTGGATTTAGTCATTTAGCACATACTGTTATCCACAGTGATTTGCGGTGGGCCGGTTAAAGGCCAATTCATCTTTCTCACTAAAGGAAACAACTGTGATGGAGCAGAATTTTAGTAGATATTAGTAACTTTTCTTTGACTAGCTTACTGTGTTCAGCAACTATGGTTTTGATTCAGCTTTGTGTGATAAGTTTGTATTGTTAACAAGCATACAAAGACTTGTGGGACTTATAGTCAGAGGCAAAAGTAAGTGAAATTTGTTATATTGTTCAAATATTTCTTGTGTTTTTTAATGGAGAGACATATTTTTTGAAACATATTTTTTAACATAATAGTTTTAATAACGTATTTATGTTGTCTTTGCCACAATGACAGTACATAATATTTTACTTGTTTTTTGGAATTATTTCATAATTTATTTTATTAATATTATAAACAAATAAGTAAAAAAAAAATGATTTAGAAAAAGAATTATTTAACGACATAAAAATACACTAATAATTAGTTATGCTACTGATTTATTGGCTGCATAAAAAAAAAAAAAACTAACCACAAAAAATAAATAAAATTTCAAAAAATATAATATGCAAAGATATGATTTTATTTTAAATGCTTTATTTTAAGATATTATTTACATATTATGTTTTAACTAGAATATCCCTTTATTAAATTGTTAGTCCTAAAACCTAACAACATTATACCATTTATTGAACAATAAATAATACAAATCTTTTTCATTATGACAGTTGCAAAGACGTAACCCTCAGCCAACAAATTCTATACAATGCTTGCGAATAACCACTGTAGGTTAATCTACAACAAATGTTTCTAATGGAAATATACTTCAAATTTCCCTGCTGTGCAGTGCATTGACCTCAGAACATGCAGTTTACTGCCTTATGGGCAACACAGGAATATTAACCGTCTGTCTCTCCCCTGCTATTCACTTGCTCTCCTCCTCATTCTCTCTGAGTCAGAGTTTTTTGGCATTTGATTAAACAGAATTACAAGCTCCAACCCTGGAGACTGTGAGCTTCGTGCTTGTGTGTGTGTGTACATGTGTGTGTGTGCGTGCATGTGTGTGTTTGTACTCCACCCACACGGGTGATAACAGGTGGGAGGAGATTTTTGACTTTGATTTAGTCTCTCTGTCTCTCTTCCTTTCTCTATCTTCTTTGCATCTCCGGCTACTGGATTGAGCAGTGATGGGTAAAGTCAGGATGTCAGAATTGAAAGTGAAACAGACTTTAAACACCTCTAAATAAACCCCCACTTACTGGCACCCTATGAATTTAAAACAGAATCTGAACCTCTGAATGGCACCTGTATTTTAATACTTTTTGTGTTGTTTTGTTTTGAGAAAGGCTTTGTGATGAAACATCTGTACTGGGGTTTGAATAAGACTTTAATATGCACAGTGCATTCAGTCCATTTTTGTTTAAATTTTTTGACAAATATTGTTTTGTGTATATTAGGAATATTAATGTATTAAATAGGTCGAAGACTGAAAAATGAAATGCAGTAAAAAATAATGAGCAGTGTTCTTTATAATTAAATTTTGTTTAATTTGATATTTGTTTAATTTGATGTTTGATGTTACATTTTTTTTAATTAAAAATTTTAATTAAAAGAGTTATATTTTAAAAAAGGTCGCTGGTCTGAGCCCAGGCTGGCTAAGTTGGTATATATATATATATATATATATATATATATATATATATATATATATATATATATATATATATATATATATATATATATATATATATATATATATATATATATATATATATATATATATATATAAAAATATATAGTTGAAGTCAGAATTATTAGCTTTAATAATAATTATTAAAGCTTACTTTATTAATAATTATTAGTTTACTCTATTAAATATTTCCCAAATGATGTTTAGCAGAGCAAGGAAATTTTAACAGTATGTCTGATAATATTTTTTCTTCTGGAGAAAGACTTATTTGTTTTATTTCGGCTAGAATAAAAGCAGTTTTAAATTTTTTAAAAACATTTTAAGGTCAAAATTATTAGCCTCTTTAAGCAATTTTTTTTTTCGATAGTCTACAGAACAAGCCATCATTATACAATAACTTGCCTAATTACCCTAACCTGCCTTGTTAACCTAATTAACCTAGTTAAGCCATTAAATGTCACTTTAAGCAGTATAGAAGTGTCTTGAAAAATATCTAGTGAAATATTATTAACTCTCATCATGGCAAAGATAAAACAAATCAGTTATAAGAAATGAGTTATTAGACTATTATGTTTAGAAATGTGTTGAAAAAATCTTCTCTCAGTTAAACAGAAATCGGAGGATAAAATAAACGGGGACTTCAACTGTGTGTTTATATATATATATATATATATATATATATATATATATATATATATATATATATATATATATATATATATATATATATATTTATATATATTTATATATATATAACATTACATAACATTTTATTATCATTATTATTGTTATTGTTACAATTATTATTTTAATAAATGATATTATATTATATCATGTTATATATTATATTATAATACAATTGTATATTTAACATTATGTATTATTATTTTAAATATTGTTATTATTAATTAATTATTAACAATAATTTAGATAATATAATATAATATAATATAATATAATATAATATAATATAATATAATATACATATATGTATATATATATATATATATATATATATATATATATATATATATATATATATATATATATATATATATATATATATATATATATATATATATATATATAATAAAATTTGTATTTATTTACAAATTATTTTACTGACTTTTTACCCTGATTTACAAGACATACATAACATTAAACAATAACTTATATTCAATTAAATATATCAATATATATTAAAACATCTAAAATTATTTAGAACAAAAAAATTATGTCATAATAAAATACTTTTTTTTCCACAAAGCAGGTTCAAAATAGAAATGATCTGTCCTATAAAATCTTTACTTTACATTATAAACTACTTAGATTTTTCCCATTTGTCATCAAAAGATGTTTATTTCAAATATTTAAAATATGTATTCTTTAAAAAATATATATATTTATAGTAAGTACAGGTCAGAATTATTATTGTGTATCAATTTATATACATAAAGGTGTTGGTGACGACTATTTTGACTTATAAATAGGCTATTTGGACTATTGAATATTTTATTTTTCACAAAATCTATTAAAATAGAAAGCATAAAAGCAGACATTTAATTTTCCTTTAATATGATTTCTATGCACCAATCCCTGTTGTGTATTTCATTTGACACTAAAATGGAACATCTTGTCTATGATCCATTTATTTTTAATATACATATTACTGATATTATAACATGAACAGAAAGTTGCATCATGTATTTATTCATAAATTCATATGAAGCTTTACTTGTAAATAAAAGGATGCTTCTACAGCAGTGACTGATTTTAAATAGAGTGAGGCATACCATTGACATAATGTGAACTGAATATGCCTGAATACCCTCTTCATTGAAGGACATGCATTTAAAAAATGACTGGAGTGGGAACATAATGTTAGTGTTTAAAATGGACAATACACACTGAATGCTAATGTTTACTTTAGCTGAATGCTGTTTAACTGTATATGAGATACAAAATGCTCCAATGCTATTTCACACCAATTTGTAATTTTGAGTGGCTAAGTCGTATTAATTTGTACAAAGTCATTTGTACATTTTAGTATGATTTCCCCATCTCCTATTGACTGTTGGGTTTGGGGGTGGGGTTTGGTGCCACACCTCCTTTTAAAAATTGTACATTTCCGTTCGCCTGAACCATGACTGAATTAGCCAAGATGTCCTCACTGCAGTTTGTATCACGATGAAGTACTGGACCAGGTCTAATACGTAGTGGACATTGTACTGCCCACTAACACAATGCCCATACTGTGACAGTTGGGTTTTGGGTTAGAGGAGGTGTAGGCGATAGTCCATTCCATAGTGGACCTGGTCCAGTATGTCATCAAGCTGCAAGGACTGTCTCGAATTAGCCACTAAACTGACAAAAAGTACAATAGTTGTCCTTGTGTGATCACCCTACAAATATCATATTCAATTCAATTTTTCAATTCACCTTTATTTGTATAGCGCTTATACAATGCAGATTGTGTCAAAGCAGCTTCACATAAAGGGTCATAGTAAATTGGAACAGTGTAGTTCAGTTTGTAGTGTTTAAGTTCAGTTCAGTTTAGCTCAGTTCAGTGTGGTTTAATAATCACTTCTGAGAGTCCAAACACTGAAGAGCAAATCCAGCGATGCGCAGCTCTAAAGATCCTGAACCATGCAAGCTAGTGGTGACAGTGGAGAGGGAAAAAAAACTTCACTAATTGGCGAAAGTGAAGAAAAAAAACCTTGAGAGAAACCAGACTCAGTTGGGCACGACCATTTTAATTTCTCCGCTGGCCAAACGTCTTGTGCAGAGCTGCAGTCTCCGTGGCGGAGGCTGGAAGCTGGCCTCAGCGAAGACTCGTCTGTCTCTGGAGCGTCACAGGAATCAGTCTCATGTTCTCCACTCCTCCATGACAGTGCCACAGTAGCTGCTCAGGATACGGCCT
>NC_079435.1:47372045-47389545 GCF_903798145.1 Danio aesculapii
TGGGAAACAGGCTCATTGAAAAGAACACTTTAACCCAGCCTAAGGTTGTTTGCTGGATTGGTTTAAGGTGATTTACCTGGTCTCCCAGTCTGACCTGCTGCAAAGTTTCCAAAATGCCCCTAAAACCAATCTAGACCAATGTGACCAGGTTGTTTTTATCCTCAGGTTTATGTGAGGTACAGAGAGCTTCTTCGTAGTTTGAAGCACTTTAGTCAGTGAATTCGGAAACTAATTTATTTGGACAGCTTTTACCAGACAGCTAATGTGCATGTGGACACATCAAGCTGTGCAATACATCAAATGAACCGTCTACCCTTTCTCAAGATAAGCAGACATGTTGTTAAATTTTATGTTTGACTAGTTTAAAGGTAGACATTGAACAAGAAACCTAAATGCAGTGTATCTGAAGATGAAACAAAATCTTAATTTGCCTTAAAAAAAGGAGTTGAACTTTTCCTAATTATATCTCTTAAGGAAATAAAAATGCACTTAAATAAGACAGATTCGATGTAGACTAATTATACATTATTGCAGATAGTGAAGCAACTGAACTGTCATGAGAAATGTTTTAGTTGAGGTAAATGATTGATTATTTATTGAAAATTAGTCAAAATAACAAAAGAGCTATCATCCTTTCACACATGTTTACAGAATATTCATTTTAGACAATGTCAGTGTTTTAACTTTATGGTTTTATGAGTTACACAAGCAATAATAGCAATATATTTATTATATCCATGCTGAAAAATCCAGCTTAAACCAGCCTAGGCTGGTTGGCTGGTTTTAGCTGGTTGACCAGCCTGGTTTTAGAGGGGTTTTGGCCATTTCCATTGTCTTAGCTGGTCAGGCTGGAAAATGACCAGGTAAATCCAGCTAAAACCAGCTTGAACAGCCTGGTTTAAGCTGGACATAGCTGGTTTTGGCTGGGCTCTCAGCCTGGCTAGGCTGGTCAAGCTGGTTTTAGCTGGTCATTTTCCAGCCTGACCAGCTAATACCAGGCTGGAAATGGCTGGAAACCAGCCTGCAAATGGCCAAAACCCCTCTAAAATCAGCCTGGTCAACCAGCTAAAACCAGCCAACCAGCCTAGGCTGGTTTAAGCTGGTTTGTTCAGTAGAGATATAAAGAAAGTCCCTTTAATGGTTCTCAATTCCAGTCTTTTAGCGTTCGCTCACTACCAGATATATCCATAAACTAATCATTGTGTGTCGAATAAGAGAGACATACAAAATGTGCAGTCCGAGGGGTGTCACAGTTGCAGGTTGCGCGCACTTCCTGATGTGTCTCTGTTATTGTCACGTGGTTTTGTTTTGTTTCATTCATGTGTGTTGTAGTAGCGTTCAGTTTTGGTCACGTGATAGTTTGTTATGCTGATCAGCTGTGCTGATCATTCGCATCAGCTGTGGCTAATTATCATGCCTATATCTGTGCGCTGTGTTTTTGTATCTTTGTCAGTTCGTTATCGTTCATTGTACTCTGTGTTTCGTCAGGACGCTCTGTGGTTTTAAGTCTGCCAGCTGTTTCTGGAGCTTTTCCACACAGCTCCACATTTAGTTTTCTGTCTTTGATCTATTATTTGCACTGTTTGTTTTCCACCGGTCATTAAAGACCTTGCATCTTGGATCCTTATTATTGTTTTTCAAGGAGCGTGACATGGGGGGCCTCAAGGACCGAAATCGAGAACTACTGCTTTAAGGCAAGTCATCTCACTTGGCAGCCATCTTTGAAATGCTTCCCGGGAAACAAGAAAAATTCTCCAAAAAAATTGTTTGGCAAATTTACAATTGAATTTTACATTAGGAATCATACATTTAACAATGACTTTCTCACAAATTGTTTCTAAACGTTTAAATCTTGATTTTTAAAAAAAGCCTCTTTTTTTTCCAGGTTGTCCTGTCCAAGTTAATGCACAAGCGCACCAAAGGGAATGAATTCATGACATCAACTTACTTTATTGCTGTTTCTGAAGGACACAATCACATGTTATACTGTCAATCAAACTATGTAAGTACCATAACAATCAGGAACACATAAAATCATCCTCTGTATAAATCTGTCTGATCGCGCTGGTCCTTGTTTGCCGATCATAGAGGATTTATAATAATGAAGCTGCAGAAACTGTCTTGGCCATTTCATGATGACTTCAACATTGTCCCTTTTACCTCTTTCGTGATGTACATTCACTTGGTACTGTCCTAAAATAAAATAGATGCGTACTGATGCGTACCCTAAATTCCCGAAAGGTATTCCATGTGACCAGAAGTGAAGAAAAGTTATGAAGGATTCTATGTGTGGTCTTTGATAAAAATATATTTTGTGTTTGTTTTTACTTTTCATGATTTTTTTTTATAGTACGCTACTGAGATGATTTATGAAAAAGAATTCCTCATATGTTTTGTTTAAATAAATAACAATATTGTACAGTTAAAATAAGTCTAAACAAACAAATCAATACACAATTACACGTCAACGGCAACAGCAGCATTGTCTTCTTGACCCCCTGATGTTAGAGATGTCTGGAAGTCATAGTAAGGTGTGATTGAGTGTAGCTCATCAGTCACACTGCAGGTGAGATCTGCAACAGGTTCAGTCGGTGCTCACATGTGTGTAAACTTTCCCTCCTCAAACATATACAGTACACACAGATACTCTGGTGCAAATTAAAACACAAAACCTAACATTGTAATGCCTCTTTTGCACTGAAGCCCCAGATATCTAATCACTCACTGTATTGAATCATGTGTTTTACCTCTGAAAGCAGCAAGAATATCTTACATCTGTGGTGACACAATATGTATAGAGTACTGTATGCTCTTCTCATAGGAGCAAGACATTGTATTTCTTATTTGATTGATTACATTAAAGGGGTGGTCCACAGAGTATTTTTAAGACTTGGTTGGGTTTATAAGATGCAAAGCAATGTGTGCTCATGCTTCATTTGTATTATTTTATCAAATATCTTTGGTTATATACTGCTACTCAGCTACCATGAAAACGACTGTCATTTTTCCTAGTTCCTCCGAAAGGCCTGCCCTCAAGAAGCTCTGATTGGTCCGCTAAAATAATGTGCTGTGATTCAGGAATCGGCTCCACATCACCATGTCATACCCCACAAGCTTTTGCAATGTGTAAACAGTAGCTGAATCAGACAGAAAAGGGAGAGCACACAGCTGAACCTCATGCCTGCTCTCTAAAATAAAATCTGACAAGTTTTTTAACATATATTTGGAATGAGCATGTGCAAGTAATATAAAACGTTCACATATCTCTTGTGAGTTTGTTATTTGAGATGTAAAACGCAGGGAAACTGGTCACATGGTGAGACACTGCATGCGCTGGTGAAAATTGTGGGTGTTTACAGCGGTTTGACTGATAAATATGAATTTGTAGCTTATTTGTTTATCAGTGCCAAACAGCATTTGCTGTTGTTTACATCTTCGTTTACGTCCTCACTACAACATAGTTAATGTTAGAAACTGTGCATGTAATAGATAAATTTTAACAAATAAAAATACTTACAGGTTGTGGCTCACAGTCTACAGCTTCGTCTGTTAGAGGAGTTTTTAGCCGAATCCAGCACTGAACTGGGAGAGATTCTGGAAGCTGTCCTGTCAAATGCTAGAGCTATATATTGCTCTGAAACATAATTAAAATTAAACCGTAAGCACTACTCTCCTTGTGTCGTGTCCTTTGGAAGCCCAAATACAGTAACAAAACTCACTCAGTGGTAGGGTTGGGTACCGAAACCTGGTGCCATTATGGCACTGGTACCTTTGTAACCGGTATGCACCAGACCGAATCAGCAAATGAATTTCGGTGCCACTGGTGCTGCGACAAGAACGTAAGAAGCATCAAGGGGTGCATCAAAGGCACAGATAAGTACACGTTATGTCACACCATCTCTAAATATTTAATTCTTAACAGCTTTGAGGGATACAAACATCCGTCAGCGAAGTCAGGCATTTGTTCTTGTTGCTTATAGAAGGCAAAGCGCACAGTATGGTGCATCTGGTGAGCGACTCCCTTCATCAACACGCATGATTGCATCATCTATTTTCCTCAAACTAAGCATTCTAAACAGCTGATGTGATACGTGTGACTGTTTAAAGCTTGCGTGCGCTCCCGTTTCCTTACGTGAAGCAACCGTACCTAGAAATGCAACTGATGTGATCAGTGATGAACAAGTGATGAACATGCATGTCTTGCTGCTTTCAAGAGCTCCAGATTTGTCTTTTTGCAAGCAGCACTGGTTGCTTTCGCTTAAACGATTGTTTGAACAGATTATTAATGGGTCCAACGTTAACCGTATGTGTGATCATCCTTTTATCATCACACATGTTTTTTTTAATCTGCTTTCTTTTGCGTTAATATGGTTTAATTATCTTTTTTTTTTTACAGTAACATTGCTTTTATGGGAGATTTACTCCCCATTTATGTGTAGTTAACTGGTGATGGGACCTTTAGCCAGTACAGATGACTGTGCATATGTTTTGTTAGATAAAAAGTATATTTTTATATTTTGCTTGTTTTGACACATTTAAAATTTGTGGCTAAGAAATAATTATTTATGTTTGGTGTGGTCACAGATAAATTAGGTGAATCCTTAATTTTGAGCTCTAAAGTCATGTGAAATAAAAGCTAATTGTAATACTATGAAACCATGACCCAAGTAAAATAAATGAGGTGGCATGTGAACATAACACAAAGTCTAAATAAAGTAATTTCAGCATGTCAAAGTCATATTTATGTGTATAAAATATATTTTCACAACAATAAATTTGTGGCTAGTGAAAATGCAGAGTGGCTAGTAGTAATGTTGGAAAACTACTAGCCACATTGGCTAGTGATCAAAAAAGTTAATGTCAAGTCCTGATTAAGACAATACTCTGATCAAGAGTCTACCACTTAAACAGTGATTTTTTTAAATTATCTTAAAGGACCACAGACAAAAACTGCAGAGGAAACATTTAGAGGCTGGTGACACAATGACGTTAATGGATCTATGTTCTAAAAAATGTAACTGGGAACTAAATAAATGTAACATTCAAAAGGCAACTCATGTAAACACCTCATTTATATTATTGTCTTATTCAGATTAAAGCAAATCATAAGATTACTAATGTCCATGTAAAAGTAGTCACAAGCCCCAAACCCAGAAAAAAAAGTGTTCCATGATTTTGATGACAGCCTTTCCACAGGTTAGTATTAAGCTAATGTAATGTTAATAACATAATGCAAATCTTGCATTCATGCTAACAAACAAATGATCAAATATGAAATATATTAAATAAATGAGAAATATAATAATGCATATCTAATATATAAAATATGAATTGATGTATACTTTAAACTTTTTATAAATATATATTTATATTGTTCAATTATAATAATTAAATAATTTTTTTGTCAAATAATTTTGTGGCTAAAAAATATCAGTTCAGGCACCGTTTTGGCACTGATACTGTTTTAAATGTATCGATTTAGCCTCTGTATCGAAATAACCCCAAACGATACCCAACCCTACTCAGTGGAAATAGCAGCGTTTGGACGGCATTTTAGATTTCTCTGCTATAACATTACAGTGCCTCTGGCTACAACTCGTTACCGCGTTGGGTGAATGCGCGTGGTGAATGCGCATAACCTGAAGCATTTGTGATTTCATTAGCCCGGATGTAATTTTTTGTAGTCCTCAAATTTGTTCGCTGTAGGCTTTGCTAAGCTAACTCTGTAAAAACCAATGTCTCCCTTTGCATTGAACTTTGAGCATATTACTTTCAGAGATGTAGGTTTTGTTCCCACAGCTACATTACACATCAGTTAAATTTAAAATCTAATATTGTAGTTGACCACCCCTTTAAGAATTTTTAAACTTTTTTATTATACAAATATGTGAATGAGTTATTACTTAAAATTTGTCCTAATTTGCATACATATCTAGCACAAAAATCTGAACAGTGAAGTTTATATATTTGATAGATTGAAGTCAAGGTGGTTGCTTGGGTGTGTCTATTTATAACTCCATAATTCATAAATGTTACATTATTAAGTTATTAAAATGGATGAAACGTAACAATCAGTGAGTCTCTAATGATGCTGTATGAAAATGAGAAGACACAACTGCTGAATAAGTGAAACAAAAATTAGGTATTTATTAAACATTTATTAAACGAGTGTGTCAAACAATGAATATAGGAAATTAGAATGTAACTGTAAATAACCAAATTAAACGAAAAACAGGAGTGTAGCCAAAACAAAGAAATGATTATACCAAAACGATTTAACTAGCCAAAGAAAAATGCAGGAACAAAACCATAATCTTAAGTGTAAAGTTGTACACATAACTACAAGTGTGGCAAAGCCTCCATAAACTAACTAACAGAAAAATACTATGCTGCTCAAAATTACTATAGATTTCTTGAAAAGTACACACAGTTCGCCATCAGCAAAACAAGAGCTTATCTAATAATCCAATTCTCATAAAGATTGTTCAACTTCCCAATAGATACTAAATTGAGCTGCACAAGCTTATCTAATTAATCAATCACTTAATGGAGAGAAACTAAACAAATGACAGCAACAAAACTAGACAAACACAAGTGAACAGACTTGCCGACACGACTGAGGAGATTGGCGGTGAGCCAAGCGCTCCTGCTGAACAGCGCAAGTGCACGCCTTTTATACTTGGCGGACCAGCTCCTGATTGGTGCGCAGATTTCGTCATGATGGTGACTGACAGCTTTTTTGACCAATAGTTGCACACCTAGAACAGGACAGAATACACCCAGATTAGCGAAGAGAACGCAAAACAGAAAACTATTTTTTTAACCAAATTGCTATAATCAGGCAAAATATTTATATATGAACATATCCCTCTATAAAAAAAAAACCTTTAGAATACAGATATAAATAAAACTGCAATTTAGTGAAGTGGAGATCTCAGTGAGAGAGAAAATAATTTTTGGAAAGCAGCCTTTAAAATTGATTATTGTAATTGAAAGTATCCTGATGTAAACTGATAAAGTGCAAAAACAGAAACACTTACAGTACAATAGTATTTTGTATGTTTTCTTTCTACTAGATTGAGAAGGAAAAAATGAAGAAAAAACACTTGATGAAAAGCATAAAAGGTCAGAATCTCAGAATTGACAGATGCATGAAAACAGTATCCTTGCTTTCAGTGGTACACTGTCAACTCAAATAGTTGACTTAAGTAGAAAATTGCATAGAAGCTTAGTGCATTAAACTTATTAAGGTTTGTACATGAGGTGAAACTAAACAGCCGTAATTGAATTAACACAGAC
This sequence comes from Danio aesculapii, assembly GCF_903798145.1. Classification (NCBI taxonomy): domain Eukaryota; kingdom Metazoa; phylum Chordata; class Actinopteri; order Cypriniformes; family Danionidae; genus Danio; species Danio aesculapii. The sequence continues at coordinate 47,379,345 of NC_079435.1, forward strand.
CTTTTAAAAAATCTCAGCAGAGAATCATTTAACAACTCAACAAACAGCTTATCACTAACATGTTGAGAGGGGTTTGGATGCATACCTGATAGAGTTGCAATCTGAGCTGCAATTCATTGCGTTTTAATGCGCACAACTAACCTTACCCTATCCCTCACAGTGACATCACTAGCTCCATTGAGTGACACACATCACTGAGATATGCAATCTCAGCTTGCATCATCAAGACATTGCATCCAAATACTACTAAACATGTTTGACTGCAGTGAAGAGTGGTTGCTTTACTAGGTGTCTTTGATTCTTCTTTGCTCATTTTAGTTTCTATCTGTTTGCTGAGGCTCTGTAACTAAAAGCAAAGCAAACTAAAAGCAAAGTGATTGTTGCATCATATTTTAGCAGTTTTGATTCACTGATCTTACCAGTGAATTTAATTTTGTATTATGATGATAATGTTGTTGATTTCACTGACCTGGTAACAGAAAAAAATCATGTGGTTCTGCATAATGAGACCCAGTCAGGTTTTAAAAACACATTGAACATATGACCTCAAAACACACAGACATCAAGAATCACTATATGTATCTCAACAATAGTGATATGCTTCATGCTGCATTGCCTACAGTATCATACAACACTCATCTATGACTCCCAGCATGCACTGTGGAAAGAAATTTGTCACCATTGTTGAGATTCAAATGCTGATTCTTGATGTACTTGGTTTTTGAGTGATTCGGAGGTTTAAACTATCTCTGCTATCAGTACAGTCTAATCAACACGGTGCCATTCATTCATTTTCTTATCGGCTTAGTCCCTGTATTAATCTGGGGTTGCCACAGTGGAATGAACCGCCAATTTATCCAGCATATGTTTTATGCAGCGGATGCTCTTCCAGCTGCAACACATCACTGGGAAACATCGATACTCATTATCACAGCATACACTACAGACAATTTTAGCTTACCCATTTCACCCATAGGCTACCACATGTTTGGGGGAAACCGGAGCACCCAGAGAAAACCCATGCGAACACATGGAGAACATGCTAACTCCACACAGAAATACCAACTGACCCAGCCGGGACTTGAACCAGTGACCTTCTTGCCTTGAGGCGATTGTGCTACCCATTACGCCACTGTGCTGGCCACAGCGCTATTATTATAGACCTTTTTCTTGGCTGCTGCATGGAGGGCACCATACAACACCATACAGCTTTTACAATCGGTAATTTGCACTCCGAAAATGAGTTTTAATAGCGTTTTGAGTGGATTACGGAGTGTTTTTGTGAGACACAACTTTGAAAGGTGTGTGTTAAAGCCGTTATAATCTGTTAGATGGGGTTCAAGTGCGCGAAAAAAAAGTTCTCCTAGTTCACGTGTCTGCCGTCAGAAATACAGTGTGTGTGTGTGTGTGTGTGTGTGTGTGTGTGTGTTCCCGACCTGTCAGCTGTTAGCTCAGCGGCTCTTCAATGCATGCACACACACATGCAATACTTCACTGCATTATAGAGAAAACCAGATTACTGGCATGAAACTTAACAGGTATGTAAGTCATGCAATTTACAAAAATGACCAATAAAAGTTAGTTCCCCTTCGGATGGGGAACTCCAATGCTATGTGGAAACTTCCACTATGGGGATTTCGTCAGAATCCAATCATCTGAAAGAGTATAAAAACGGGCCAATGAAATGCCAATGAGTTGGCAGCGTCAGCGTGCACAGCTGGCGTCAATGACAATCAGTCATGCTATAAAGACGCAGCCAGTGCCATGCTCGACATCCTTTCGCTTTCAGAGCCTTTCACGAAGCTTCTGAGAGAGTCTTTGAGGGTATCTCCAACCTGTGTCTACAGAGAGAGATCGAGAAGCAGCTTCTCCCGGTCCAGAGCGCGTATACGCAGTGGCAGATGGTCGAGCTGGGTATTTCTCCCTTGCCTGGCGTCCTTTGGGTCCGGTCCTCCAAGAGCGGTTTGTATATAGGAAAAAAGCTTTCCTAAAAGAGCAACACGGTCGTGCAGCGCGTCTTTTTCAAGACGTCACTCCGACCGTGCGTTTCTGGATGCGGTGGTTTCCTATCCCCGGATGATGGGCACGAGCACAGCGTTTCATGTCTGGGGGTCCAGCATGTTAATGCGGTGCTCGCGGGCAGTGCATGCCATCACTGATGTCATGTCTGTTGCGCAGTTAAGATCGCGGCTCGCTCTTGCAAAAGAGCCACCCACCCCAGTTGTCCCCCGCACTGCGGTTGGCACTCGGGCAGATCTGAGGGTTTCAGTGAGAGTAAATCCGCCGCCCCCGGGCCGTGGACCTCTCGCTCCTCCACGCGCTCCATCCAAGCTTCAGGTGAAGAGAAGCGCTCCGTCCTTGGATGGTCGCTCTCTCACCTGATGACACCGGGGGTCAGATGTCCATCGCTGCATCGGAGGATGGGCTGTCATTGTCTGATGAGGATGCGAGCCCGCTCGCTCTCTCCCTCCGGGGAGGAGAGCGCGGCGTTAGCATCTAAAAAGCAGACGTGATGGCCGTGCTTTCTCGGGCTGCTTCGGCCGTGGGTCTGGTGATGGTTTATCCCCCAGCCCCGCGGCCGGACCGACTAGATGGGTGTATGTGGAGGATATAAGGAGGCAAGACCTTCAAAGCCTCCCGTCCCCTTCTTCCCGGAAGTGCACAGTAAACTCACGCTGTCCTGAGGGCACTTTTTTCTGCCCGATCTGCGTGCGCTTCCATCCTCACCATCCTTGGAGGTTGGGCTGTCAAGGTCTGACGAGGATTCGAACCCGCTCGCTCCCTCCGGGACTTTGAGCGCGGCGTCGAATCCAGAAGCAGACTTTGCGGCTGTGCTTCCCCAGGCTGCTTCGGCCGTGGCTCTGGAGATGGTTTATCCCCCAGCTCCGCGGCCGGACCGATTAGAGGGGTGTGATGTGGAGGATGAAGGCGAGACCTTCTAAGCCTCCCCATCCCCTTCTTCCTGGATGGGCACAGTAGGCTCACGCAGTGTGCTGCGTGCGCCTTCCCCCTCACCATGCAGCGCAGGCGCTGGCCCGGCTGCGCGAGGATGGTTCTGACCCAGGACTGAGCATGCGCTCCGCACCGCAACCGACTATGCTCTTACAAAAAAAAAAAAAAAAAAAAAAGTCGGCTGTGTGTGCCCTGGGAAGGACGATGATCACATCCGTGATCCAGGAATGCCACCTCAGGTTAAACCTGGTGATGTGCGTGACGTTGACAAAGTTCGCTTTCTTAACTCACCCATATCCCAGGCTGGCCTGTTCGGCGACACTGGCGGTGAATTCGCCCAGGAATTCACGCCGGTGATAGAGCAGTCGGAGGCGATGGGCGAGGTCTCTATCGGCGGGATTGTATGACCGCTCCCCCCCGCCGAGCCATCCACATCCACTGCTTTTTCGCCGAGGACGCCCGCCCGCAGCTTTGCTTCGCCGCCCCCGCCTGCGCCTCCGGCCACGCGGCTGCGCCGAGCATCGCGCCGGCAACCAGCGTCCCCCGCCCAGGGCGCCGCTAAGTTCGGTAAAACGGACCGCGAAGCGTCCCTAAGGCGGGCCATCTGGGGAGGAGGGAATTTGCTCTTTCCCCGCTGGAGGGCGGGGCACGTTATTTAAAGGCGTAAAAAAAAAAAAAAAAAAAAGAAAAACGCCATCAAAATCCTCAGTGAAAGAGCACTTTTCCCCTCCTCCGGATGTGACAGCCCGAACACTGCCAGTCTGGGACGCTATGCCTTCCAGCTCGCAGGATCGGTGCATTTCGCCAATGGCTCATGGAGCACGAGAGAACGGTCTCCTTTCTCTCCACTCCCAGCCCCTCTCCTGGAGTTTGAGTGCGCGACGAGAACATCTCCTCTCCTGCTCTCCTGTGGGACCCCAGCGCTCCCCGGATGAGCCCACTCACTCCACGCTGCCCCGCCGCTGGCACGTCAGCGATCGTGCGGGTGGGACCATTTGCGGGGGCTCTGCCTGCCTGGTTAGCGCGGGCCAGCCCATCGCAATGGCTCATCCATACGACCAGACTCGGCTATGCGATTCAGTTCGCTAAACGGCCTCCCAGGTTCACGGGCGACCAGGGTCAGTCCTGCGTCCGCCCCTGTCTTGCGAGAGGAGATTGCTGTTCTCCTGGCGAAGGATGCAATCGAGCCGGCCCTCCAGCCGAGATGGAGCACGGGTTTTACAGCCCGCACTTCATCGTGCCCCAAAAAAAAAAAAAAAAAAAAAAAAAAAGCGGTGGGCTATGGCTAATCCTATATCTGCACATTTTGAACCGCTGCCTTCACAGGCTGCGCTTCGGAATGCTTACGCAGATGCGCATCACCCGATGCGTTCGTCCTCAGGATTGGTTTGCAGCAATAGATCTGAAGGACGCGTATTTTCATATCTCCACACTTCCACGCCACCGGCAGTTTCTGCGGTTTGCGTTTGAAGGTCGAGCGTGGCAATACAAGGTCCTCCCCTTCGGGCTCTCTCTGTCTTCGCGAGTTTTCACCAAGCTCGCGGGGGGTGCCCTCGCGCCCCTTCGGCTCGCCGGCATCCGCACGCTCAATTATTTCGATGACTGGCTGATTTTTAGCCCACTCTCGGAAGCAATTGATTATGCACAGAGACAAGGTGCTCCGGCACCTCCGCCCATTGGGGTTTCTGGTCAACCGAGAAAAGAGCAAGCTCGCCCCCGTGCAGAGCATCTCCTTTCTCGGGTTGGAGCTGGACTCGATCACTATGGAGGCGCGCCTCTCACGAGAGCGCGCCGAGGTAATGCTGAACTGTCTGAGAGAGTTCGACAGAAAAAAAAGTGGTCCCCCTGAAATTATTTCAGAGGCTCCTGGGGCATATGGCATCCGTAGCCGCGGCCACGCCGCTCGGATTGCTCCATATGAGACCACTACAGCATTGGCTTCACGATCGGGTCCCCAGACGCGCATGGCACGCGGGCCCACACCGAGTGACTGTCACTGCGCTGTGTCACCGCACCCGCACCCCCTGGAAAGGACCCCTCCTTCCTACGGGCCAGTGTGCCCCTAGGTCAGGCGTCCAGGCAGGCTGTCGTTTCGGCAGATGCCTCCAGTATGGGGTGGGGGGGCCGTGTGTAGCGGGCATGCTGCTGCGGACCTGTGGAGGGGAACCCAGCTGCACTGGCATATCAACTGCCTGGAGCTGTTGGCAGTGTTTCTCGCTCTGCGCCGCTTTTTACCGGTGCTGAGGGGGCAACACGTGCTGGTCAGGACGGACAGCACGGCCGCGGTAGCGTATTCCATCCGGATGGGGGGGTATACGCTCCCGCTGCATGTCTCAGCTCGCTCGCCGTCTGCTCCTCTGGAGTCATACGCGGCTGAAGTCGCTGCTTGCTATTCACACCCCGGATGGGCTCAACCGTGCGGCCAACAGGCTCTCACGGCAGCTCCTTCCCCGGGAGAATGGCGACTCCACCCCGAGTCATGCGTAAGTATGCACTCCCCCCAGTGAGCCTACTCGCGCAGTTTCTGTGCAAGGTCAGGGAGGACGAGGGGCAGGTCTTGCTAGTTGCGCCCCTGGCCCAACCGGACCTGGATATCAGAACTCTCCCTCCTCGCGACGCCCCCCCTGGCGAGTCCCCTTGAGAGAGGACCTACTCTCTCAGGGACAGGGCAACATCTGGCACCCTCGCTTAGTTCTTTGGAACCTCCACGTGGGGTCCATAAGACGCGACGAGGAAGACTTAGGTAACCTACCGGTGGCGGTGGTTAATACCATCACTCAGGCTAGTGCACCCTCTACGAGGCATGCCTACGCCCTGGAGTGGAGTCTATTCACTGAGTGGTGCGCTTCTCGCCGAGAAGACCCCCGATCTTGCCAGATCAGTGTTGTGCTTTCTTTCCTTCAGGACAGGTGGAGCGAAGGCTGTCGCGCTCCACACTGAGGGTTACGTGGCCACCATCTCCGCTCATCATGGTGCGTGGATGGCGGCACCGTGGGGAGGCATAACCTCATCATCCAGTTCCTCAGAGGTGCGAGGCGGTTGTTTTCCCCCGCCCCCCTCTCATACCCTCTTGAGATCTCGCGTTAGTGCTACGAGCCTACATGGGGATCCCTTCGAACCACTCGACTCAGTATCCTTGAGATTTCTGTCCTTGAAGACAGCTCTGCTGGTCGTGTTGGCATCGGTTAAGAGGGTTAGGTACCTGGAGGCATTTTCGGTCAGTGACTCGTGCCTAGAATTCGGGCCGGCCTACTCTCACGTTGTCCTGAGACCCCGGCCCGGCTATGTGCCCAAGGTTCCTACCACGCAGTTTAAGAATCAGGTAGTGAGCCTGCAAGCGCTGCCCGCGGAGGAGGCAGACCCAGCCCTTTCATTGTTGTGTCCTGTTCGCGCTTTGCGAATATATGTGGACCACACTCAGAGCCTTAGATCCTCTGACCAGCTCTTTGTCCATTACAGTGGTCGGCAGATGGGAAGTGCCGTATCTAAACAGAGGTTGGCCCACTGGATAGTGGATGCCATCTCCCTCGCCTTTGGGCCAGGGTGAGCCGTGTCCCCCGGGGGTGAGAGCGCACTCCACTGCGGAGCATCGCATCCTCCTGGGCGTTAGCACGCGGCGCCTCTCTGACAGACATTTGTAGAGCTACGGGTTGGGTGACACCCAATACATTTGCAAGGTTACAATCTGCGAGTGGAGCCGGTTTCCTCAAGGGTATTAGGCAACCCTTGGTGATTGAGGAAACGATTCGGTTGAGGTGTCGAAACACGCTTGCTGCGCCACTCTCCCTAACCCGGAGATACGTGCGCTTTTTCAGCTTTGTCAGTTTAGTTCCCCATTTCTTTGGCGAACCCTGCAGAGTTCCTCCGAGGCCCCCAGCACCTGACTCAGCGGAGGAGTCAGGTGTTGGCCCGTTACGTTGTCGGCATGCCTGCTGGTCAGCCCGCGTTCTGGGTATAGGTGCCTGCTATGTGTGATCCCCGCTGGCGATCCCATACGTTCACTCAGCCACGGTATAGTCCCCCCTTCTAGGGCAGGCTCGTGTCTTCCCTCCCCGCTAACCATCCTTATGCAAGGACTCCCCATCTCTGGGCTAGTCCATAGGTTGTCACCAGGTCTCCCCTCTGGGTAACAGGTGAGCTCCGCAGCGTCCTCCCTATCGGGACTGAACGCTTTCCCAACGTACTGTCGTATCAAAACCTATTTTACTGGGTTATTGCGACTCCCCGAAAAACATAACTGTTCTGAACAGGTAAGTGAGGGCCAGGGGACACGTTGGAAGACTGTGTCTCGGGGCGTTGTAGGTGCGCTCGCTCTACTGCGTGGCACACCCTTCGCCAGGGACGCAGTAAGGTTCTTTCGTTGTGGCGTTTTCCATAGATTTCCCCATAGTGGAAGTTTCCACATAGCATTGGAGTTCCCCATCCGAAGGGGAACGCTACGGTTACTAAAGTAACCCTTCGTTCCCCGAGGGGGGGAACGGAAATGCTATGTTCCTTCGCCACAACGATTGTCCCTTAGCTGTTGAGCGTGAAAGTCTCTTCAGCTAGAAAAGGATGTCGAGCATGGCACTGGCTGCGTCTTTATAGCATGACTGATTGTCATTGACGCCAGCTGTGCACGCTGACGCTGCCAACTCATTGGCATTTCATTGGCCCGTTTTTATACTCTTTCAGATGATTGGATTCTGACGAAATCCCCATAGTGGAAGTTTCCACATAGCATTTCCGTTCCCCCCCTCGGGGAACGAAGGGTTACTTTAGTAACCGTAGCGTTACTGATACTCTACTGGCTGATTTGCGTGTTCATTCAAATCGTGAGCCGTTTATGTTTCATTTAGTGTGTTGTATTTACCACGGTTTGTGTTTTTCTGTCATTTCAAAATGCCAATTTATTTTCACTTTGTCACAGTTATTAAATCAGTGTGGTAGTTGGAAAGTAGAGGTGACTTTAGCGATGACAAGGCTTCATTTAAATAGCAGAAGATGCCATCTGACAATGAGGGGAAAATGCATCACAGCAGTTGTTTTCCATCCTATTAGATCACATTTTTTTAAATGATCAATCCAGGAGGTGGTGCTGATCGACAACAGCATCAGTTTAAAGATGATAAAAGCGGGGTAAAACAGATTAAAACTATCGTTTCAAAGCTGTCCAAATGTGAATGTTTTGATTGCATCAGCTGCCGACTGGAAGTTCTTAGCATTCTCCTTGCGTATACACGCAAAGCATAATAGGTAATTTTGCGTTCCAAGAAAAAGGTCTTTACATTAAAATCACTGAGTTGATCAATGAATCAAACCTTTATTTGAAAATTGTATATAATCAAATTGCTTATTGCCATAACACATAGTCACAGCAATTTAAGACAAGCTAACAATAAAGTGCACCATTTTTTTAAAAGACTCTAATTAAAGAAACCAATCTTAGGTGAACTAAATGGTAATGAGATCAACACTTATGATTGTACCACTAAACAAGTATGGCAACACCTGAGAATAAGACATTCAAAAATCGCATGTAACATTCACTTATTTACAATTCTGATCTGAGGTATTAATTTGAAATCCAGGCAAAGATATGATCATGCGCCAAGTATTTGGCATGCCATTGGATATTATTCATTTCTCTGTTTCTTGATGCCATTGCCAAATGGACACTCTTTCTAATTAGCGGTGTCGGCTATCCCGCTGCCAAGACAATAACCCATACAGAAGAGCTAAATGACTTTCAGCATGGCGCCGCACTAGTACGCCACTTTTCCATCGAGTAATTTTGTTAAATTTCTGCCTTGCCAGAGCTGCCTGGGTCAAGCGTAAGTGCTGTTATTGAGAATTGGACACATCTACAAGCAGCAACAGCTGTGAAATGTTAGGCTGCATTAGCTTACAAAATGGACCAATCCCGGCTTGGGTTCTGAGAATGAGTTTCCAGTTGAATATCAGCGTGGAAAGTTTTGGATGCAGTGTTTTGTAAAGCTCACCCCTATTCTCAAAAGTATGCTTTCCTGGCACACAAATGAAGTTTTGGCAATTACCACGAGATACTCCCTGCCCAAATGTGGTGTTCCAACTGTCAAATTTTGTTGATGATGAATAATGCACTTTTTCTCCCCCCTGTGTTGTCGGGGAGGGCTTTTAGCTCCATTTTATGTTTCCAGCATTGTGAAAGCCTCTTTGGTAACATTTTTTGGAAGCCTACTATTGTAGTACATTACATGGGATTTAAATGCTTTATTTTCATCCAAATATCCAAAAATCCTTATAACAGGGTTATAAATTTTGTTGACTTATGTACTTGTATTATCCCAAATGTTTTGAATGTTTAAAGCAAAGAATTGTCATTTTAAAGGTCTCAGCATGTGTTTTCACACCTCTAGTTTAAAAAAGTCAGGAAAGTGGGTGAGTCCAGCTTTGTTTAGGTGGAAGTGTCGAGTGACGAAAGAGGGAAGGGTTTGCATAAAAAGGGGAGTTTCAGTACGTGCACGTGCTGATTTTCACAAAGGCAACACAAATACAGATGCAGGGCAGACTACATCTACATAGATATCAGTGATAGATTTATTTGCTTTAATCTGAATAAGACAATACTATGATTAAGGTGTTCACATGAGCTGCTTTTTGAATGTTCCTTTCATGATCCTGTTTTACATGTTATAGCACATAATTCGATTAAGCGATAGCCTAACCCATAATTCGATAGCTTCACCATGTTATTCACATTTCCTCTGGAGTTTATGTAATTTCGGGTATTTCATTCTTAATTTGTTTACTTTATCTGTAGTTTGACACTTTCTCTTTTATTCAGGAACATGCCATGCATGCCCCCTGTGACAAACGAGATACTGGATGTGGAGAACTGCTGGAAGAGTGTTGTTTTAATGGATTTTTTGATACTGCATGCCGTATGGGAGAAAAAAACCCTCTGTATTTCTCGGTAAATGCAGAGACTCAGTAGGTGAAGAGAATAGAATCAAACAGCCGTGTGTATAGACAATCCTGTCACAAAATGCAGCGAAAATCCTACACAACGATAATAGTTTGATTATGTTGTTTACATGTGTACATTCAAAAAGCAGCATTTACAGCAGATCTATCAGTTCATAATATTGTAGTGATATTAACGTACTGTAAACTTAGTAACTAAATCATTTTGACTAAGGTATGTCTTTAAAACCTGAAAGAGTACTGTGGACGTTACTAACTAACTTTGCCATCTGAATAAACTTAAACACAGAACACTAATCACACA